>NC_092809.1:89014524-89314524 GCF_040954645.1 Diabrotica undecimpunctata | reverse complement strand
ATTCTTTAATTCCAGGAATCTACGACAGTAATTGACTAGATAATTACCTTCTAAACTTATTCCACAGAAAATGTGATAGTGGGTTTTTCCATTTTGTATATAGGAAGGTCCAAGTGGCGTATTCAAAATTCTTAACAGTTCATTAAAAGTAGGTACTTCAGTTGCAAGGTGCAGTTTATTGTGTATACTAGTGTTATGGAAAATTTGGAAGTGCCGTGTAAACGCCGAAAAATTGGTCCTCTAACAGTTAATGAAAAAACATTAATATTTAATTGTTTTAAATCATTTACAGACAAACGTTTATGTGAAAGTGTTGATGAGACCGTTGAGTTAGTTAGCAGTACACTTGGTGTTGGGAAATCTACGATTTACAGAGTTATTAAAGAAGAGAAATGTGGTAGTTTTCAAATGCCACGTAATGCTCCAGGGAAAGTGCATGAATTCTTCTTTAGACAAGAATTTCCAACATTGGATAAAGTTCTTGTCTCAGTTCGAGATGATAAGGATTACCCAGAAATGAGTCGAAGTACGTTATGGAAACTTTTAAAAGAAATAGGCTTCCGCTGGAAAAAGAATCCCAGAAGTCTATTTTATTAGAAAGAAGCGATATTGTCATATGGAGAAGACATTTTCTAAGAACCATAAAGGAAATGAGAAACCAAAAAAGAAAAATATTTTATCTTGATGAAACATGGATCAACGAGGGTCATACACCAAATAAATTTTGGCAGGATGAAACTGTTACAAGTCAAAGGCACGCTTTTGTAAATAACTTATCTACTGGTTTAAACCCACCATCAGGAAAGGGACGCAGGCTGATAAAAGTACACATTGGCAGTTCAGACGGTTTTGTTGAAGGTGGTTTATTAATTTTTGAATCAACTCGTACCGGTGACTACCATGAAGACATGAACGCTGATGTCTTTCAAGAATGGTTCGAACAAATGATAGATCTTCTTCCTAAGAACTGTGTAATAGTAATGAATAATGCAAGTTATCACTCCAGACTTATAGAAGGACTGCCCACAACCAAGTGGTTAAAAAAAGACTTGCAGAATTGGCTGAGTTCAAAAAATATTACGTACCATCCCGGATCTATAAGAAAGGAACTTTATTCGTTGTGTGCCCTTCATAAAGAAAAATTTAAAAAATACGAAATTGATGAAATTGCCAAAAATCGTGGAATGACAGTACTTAGATCCCCACCATATCATTGTGAACTAAACCCGATTGAACTGGTTTGGGCACAGATAAACAGTGAAGTTTCAAGAAAAAATACCACTTTTAAAATTCATGATGTTAAACAGTTGTTTTTGGAGGCCGTAAATAATGTAAAACCTGAAAACTGGGAAAAGGCAGTAAATCACACTATTAAAGAAGAGGAAAAAATGTGGAAGCTGGACAATATTACTGATAAAATGATCGAGCCAGTTATTATAAATCTTGGTTCTGAAAGTTCATCTTCTGAATCTGATTTGGATTTGTAACAAGTAGCTGTAAGTTTTATATTAATATTTTTATTCATCTATTTAACATACCTTAGACGGTTTTAAAAACTCTTTTTCTCTTTTGTAATTTTTAAAAATTAAAAAAAATGTGAATTTTTTAAAACCTTTTTTAATGTAGGCCAGTTAGTTCTAATATAGTGTGTGATAAAAGAGGTCACTTTTGTTTACATACACATAACACTTTATAACACTGAAATAATTCATTTATTTTTTACAATTATTCAAAGTAATTTTTCAATTAATCTTGAGCACGCCCATGGAGTGGTCGGAACTACCAGTTAAAATTATGCTAATTAGTCTCTCGTTCATAAAAATAAACTATAGCGACACACTACCTAACCTCCGGGCGAAGTCCACAACACAATCATCATCCACACCGTCCTCACTACGCGCAAGTACTTGGACAACGAAAGACATACCAATCTCAAACCACACGCACAACGCAACGACTTACTTACAAAACTTACTCCACTTCCACACAACAGACAACTTCCGATGCACAATCTTAAAGTCATATTGTTGCAATCTTACTGCCCATCGAGCTAATCTTCCAGTAGGATCCTTTAAATTTTGAAGCCATACGAGGGATGCGTGATCGGTCACGACCGTAAACGGAATGCCCTCCAGATAAGGACGCAGTTTTTCGACTGCCCAGAACACAGCTAAACATTCCCGTTCCGTCGTAGAAAAATTCCTTCTTGACGCGTTAGTGATCTGCTCAGGAAACTAATTACTTTGTCACCATCCGGGCCTGGCTGTAATAACACGGTGCCCACTCCATATCCTGAGGCATCACATTGGACAACAAAAGGCAAATTGTAGTCAGGACAATTAAGTATCGGAGCAGAAACTAGAGATTCTTTTATTTTCTGAAAAGATCCTTCACAATTCGGGGTCCAATTGAATTTTCTTCCTTTCTTCAATATCGCAGTAATTGGAGCTAGTAGTGTCGCAAAGAAAGGAATAAATCTTCGATACCAGGAAAATGTGCCTATGATGCTACGAACTTCCTTGACGGATGTGGGTGTTGGGATACGTAGCATAGCCTTGACCTTATCACCATCAAAGTCCATTCCTATCAACCACATGACCCAAATACTTTAGTTCCGGTCTACAAAATTGACATTTATCTCAGCTAACGGTTAACTTAGCTTCTCTCAAGCGTCTAAAGACTTCCTCTAAGATCCTTACATGTTCTTCAAAAGACTCTGTCACGATGACCGCGTCATCCAAGTAAGTAAAAACATAGTGTTCCAACTCCGGACCGAGGACACGATCTATCAACCTCTGCCATGTAGCCGGGGCATTATGTAATCCAAAAGGCATTCTGCAAAACTGAAAAGACCTCGACCAGGAACCATAAAATCAGTATAAGGCCTGGAAGCCTTAGCAACAGGTACCTGCCAATACGCCGACTTAATGTCTATGGTGGAAAGATAATGCGCGTTCTTCAATTTATTTAAAATATTAGAGATGTACGGGGGTAGCCATCCGTCTCTGTTACGGCATTAAGCTTTCGATAGTCTATGCAGAACCTCCATTTTGGTTCCTCACCTTCTGAAACCTTTTTCTTCACCAAGAAAATCGGGGACGACCAAGCACTATTCGATCGTTCCACTACTCCTTTGCCTACTCCTATTCAATAAACCACCAACTTACCAATAGGTTTACTACTAAAATATTAAGTACAGTATACAACCTGAATAAATAAAAAAAATAAATGAAATTGTCTGAGATTAGGATTTAGTCAATTTTAATAAATAGATTCCCAAGATAGTTAAAAACAAATGAATATAACAATATTATTTAACTTTACCATAGGCTCAATAAAAAGAATATAAAAATGCGGCTTCTACTTGCCTAACAAAAATTCATAAGTTATTTCTATTTAACTGTACAAAATAAAAGGTAAAACTATCAAAAGTACCGGACGCTAAGGGGTGTGCGGTTCAATACAAACCAAAAAAATTATTAACCTAAATAGGACACCACGAGAGCTCAAGTGCGTGCGCAGAAAATCATATAAAAAAAATTAATCTCAAATATTTAACCTCCCTTAGACGCAGTTTACAAAATTATAATAGGTATGTGTAAATATTTCATTAATAAAATAAACCGCAAATAATCTTTAAAAACTGTAAAGTATTTGTAAATATTAAAATAAAAACAAACCGCAAATGATCTTTAAGAAAACTATTGTATTCCGTAAACAAATTTGACTACGCTTAAATCTTCCGTCGAAAATTAATTATCGATCCATACCTCGAATTTTCAAATTCATATACTTCACCGCGTGGAATCCTAGTTAAAGTTCAGCGTGTCTCCAATCCAAAAATCCCATACGATTGCCGATGTACATAGACTTGTATGATACTGTTGAAAAGTTGAAAATTACAGCCAGACAGAAAAAGACGAAGAAGAAGAAGAAAAACCCTGAAGCAAGAAAACATTAATTACCATACGTCTCTAAAATAATTATTTGGAAATAAATATATTGATTTTAACACTTTGATTATCTGCCTTTTGGCGATAATGGAGCAATACAAAAAAACTTGTATCCGAACTTGAATGTATTAAAACTGATAAAAATGTGAATAGCTTTTTAGAGATGGGATAAAAAAATAACTACAACTTTTTAATTAATTAAAAACGAAATGTTCTAACACTCACCCTTCATAGCCAGATTATGGGTTTGAAATATCCCAAATTGGACCGAAACGTAGTCGGCTATTTGGACTCGTGATTAAGGCTAATTTCTTGATCTAAATGCGACTCCGGTATTCACGTGTACTGTAGATCCGCTTTTTTTTAGCGAAATTGTGGATATTCCCAAAAAAATTGCCAGACATTACCCCTATTTGAAAACTACTAATTTTATTTTTACCACTTTGCTTATATTATAGGCAACCGCTCTTACACGTCTAGAATTATTTAAATTTTAATTAAATAGAGGTGGGACTTTCTACTTTAAATTTGGAACGTAACACGTAATGATGGTGGACGGTGTGCCCCATCGGTTACATATTTCTTCTTGCGGATAATGTCTCGGCTTTTAGCGGCTGTCGAGCATCTGTACTCAATCCAATTACTGAGGCAGTCGGTAGCTAGGATAATATGTTTATGTTTGGTACCTCTTGCGGCTGGATACGGTCAGAGAACGTCAAAAGATATTCTTTCCCAAGGATTAACAGGCTGTCTGGGGATGATGGGTGCTTTTGGCTGTCTGGCTGCGGCCTTCGTAGTAGGCCATATCAGGCATGACCTGACATATTTCGTCACATCTTTGGAAATGGTTGGCCAGTAATAAACTTCTTTGGTGGCCCTTGTAGTCTCCTCTTGACCGGGCTGGTTGGCTTCCTTGCTGTCATGGTAAAACTCCAGCACTTCAGACCTGAAGTATATGGGTACGATGATTTTTCTAACATTTTGGCCGGCTGTGTAGTAGGCTATGTTGTTTTCTACCGTGCATTCTTCTATCAGGCTCTGCTCGACCTCGTTCCTCGGGCCTCTGGCAGTGATTCGATCCCATCTCAGTAGAGGCATATTTCTCAGATCATCTAGGATGGGATGTTCTGCACCCTCTTCATCGTCGTCCAGGAAGCAAAGTAATGGGAAGTTCTCGGGTTCGGCTTCTGGCGGAGACTGTGTTGGTCATGAGATTCGGTTAATTTGACTGTCTACGTCTTCTTCTGTGGTTTTGTCATCTTCTGCTGGATTTCTTGAGAGGTGGTCAGGAAGTTGGTTTTCTTTTCCTGGTATATGAACTACCTCAAAATTAAATTCTTGCAGTAACAGTGACCATATGGATAGTTTTGGTATTTATCTAACAATAGCAGCGCTGTACTGTCGGTGAGAAGAGTGAATTTTTTCTCCTGGAGGAAGTGACGAAACTTCTTGAGTGCCCATATAACTGTGAAGCACTCTTTTTCATTTATATGATATTTTCTTTCGACTGGTCGAAGTTTGGTTGAAGCGTAGGCAATTAACTTTCGGTCTTCGGTCGAGCCTTGAAATAGGACGGCCCCCATACCATATTCGGAGGCATTAGTCTGCAGGTTGAACGGCTGGTTCATGTCGGGTCGCTTTAGGTGAAGATCTCCAGATAGCACTGTTTTCAACGTGTTAAAAGCTATTTCGGCCTCTGGCGTCCATTTGAAATATTTCTTCTTAGATGTTAAGTCAGTCAAAGGAGTGATAATGACTGCAAAATTCGGAACACAATCTCGGAGCCAGTTTGCCGTCCCAATAAAACTGCTCAGTTGTTTGACGGATTTGGGTCGTTGAAAACCTTGGATTTTCTCACAATATTTTTCCAAGGGTTGAGTATCTGTGTCGGTTACGTTGTGGCCCAAATACTCTAAAGTGTTGGTAGCAAACCGACATTTCTTTAACTAAACCCAGAGTCCATGGGTTCTGTGTCGCTCTAGGATGAGGTGGAGATGTTTCTGATGGTCTTCCCAGGAGTTGTAATATATAACTGTGCCGTCCATATAGACTTTTACAAATTCGTCTATAAAACCAGCGAAGGCTGATGTAACCAATTTTTAGAAGGCTGCAGATCCATTTTTGAGTCCGAATGGCATACTTACGAACTCATAAGACGATCCGTCGGGAAGACTGAATGCTATCAGCGGAATCGAATCTTTGTGTAGTGATATTTGCCAAAAACCACTCTTCAAGTCTAATGTCGAAAATATTCTCGCCGTTCCTAGCTCTTTAAATGCATCGTAGATTGGCGGCAGGGCGGAGACCTCGTCGATTCTTATCTTGTTGATTTAACGATAATCAACACAAAATCGAGGTGTGCCATTCTTCTTCTTGACGATCACCACTGGGCTGTTATAGGGTGATCGACTTGGTCGGATGACACCTGCTGCAATCATCTCCTGGACTTTATCGAACATGACTTTTTTCTTGGCTGGAGAACATTTAAATGGCTTCGTATTGATCGGCCGTGTGTCTGTCAGCTTGATTTCCATCACCGTGTCTCGGGTAGTGGGTTGCTTAATTTTGTCGTCGAAGACGTCTTCGTACTCCTGCAGGAGTTCCCTTACGGTTGGGACTGCAAATTGTGGAGCTTGTTCATCATGGAGTTGAGTCTTTGAGTTATTGTTTGGCTGAATGCGACTTCCAGTAGATGACTTTTTGTGATTATTTTCCCACGTGTAGACATTTTCGGTTAATGTCTATTAGTATATCTTCTTTTTGGAGCCATGGCATACCCAGAATTAGATCTTGGTCCAGATCTTTGACAATGGCACATCTCGTTGTGGACTGGAAACTTCCAAAATCGATAGTGACTTCGACTGTACCCTGACTGTGTGTAGTGGTGTGTTTGCAAGCCAACTTAACCATTCTACGCCTTTTGTGTACGTCTGCCGCTTGAACCAAGTCGGGGTTAATATAATTCATCGATGCACTGGTATTGATGAGGACCTGGACTTTCTTTGAATTGATGTTCGCATCAATTCGTGACAGATTTAAGACCTTCTTGGCATTGATTGGATTTAGTTGGGGCACCGCATCTGGAGAGAGGCTTAGTGGGTGCCCATCTCGTCGTTTCCCTGGTTGTTAGGCTGTTGGCGGGGTTTCGGCGTCGGTTCCTGAGTTGGATTTCTATTTCTCCCATCATCTATAGTCTCAAAAGTTCTCATCTACATCTGGAAAGTTGAGACACCAGGCTTCACCCGAAAAATATCACAACATTATTAGACCGTTATTCAAATCAGTAAAGAAGAAGAGTTGCATAAAAAGAGTTAGCAATGGGAAAATTTTTGTTAATAAAGGGCTGCAAAATATAATCAATAAATGGACCTCGTCAAATAACAATACGCAGAAAAACTACACTTCAAGTAGAATAGGTTATCTTCGTAATGGTGAAATACGATATGAATAATATTATGATGTACATGTACATTATTAATAAAATATATTAGTTTAAGTTAATCAGCCTTTTATTTTTATTGTCCAATAGGGCCCTATATTCAAAACACTTTTTATCTGAAAAATTCTCATAAAAATCTATATCAAAACTGAGAAGAGCTAAAAATAGAACAACCTATATCATAATGAACAAACAACATCCCATATTCGAAAAACTTATTAAAAATAGTTTAACTAGTAATACTAAATAATTTAACAAATCACCTTACACTTAAACTGTAGTAATTAAAAAACAAATTCCTAAAACAGTTTAATAAATTATAAAAACTGGTCGATTCCAAACGCTGCGATGACGTCACCGACAAGTCCTAACTTGTCTTTCGTTCATTGAAAAATAGGTATCAATGACGACTCTGCTCAACTTTAAAAATAGTATTTATACCTTATTTTTATAATCATTCTGATAACTGAAATAGTTATTTCAAATAAAGTTTTCCATATTTTCTCAAGCAGTGCTATTAATATTATTATTTGAAGTTATAGCGTGGGTCATTTGACCTAGGGTGGAAACGTATAAAAGGCCCGCAAAAGATGATTTACTCTCATTTCAATCAATCGAGTTCGACTCGAGCGGTCGAATAATGCGGACGTGTTTTGGAAGGAGCAACTGGCCTGGTAGTCAACAGAGCTTATTGGCTCTCGGTGGGTAAGACACCGTAGGTGGCACCGGCAGATTGTTTTTGACAAAGCGAAGAGCGGATGCGAGTTTATTTTTAATTAAACCGTCGGGGAGATGTTTTATAGGCTCCTCGCGGAGGTTATTAATAACTTCGCGTTTGCGAAGATTATTCGGGTTAACCAGAGTGCGTCGACAGGGATGACACTGTAAGGCTTTGATATTTGACAAAGTCGGACAAAAACTGCTACTGCTCCTGTGGTTAGAGAAACTGCAAGTAGATCCCTCCCTGAGAAATCAGGGAGTAAAAAACCGCGTAGGTTTCTAGGACGGCACCCAGAATCCGATCTGGCAGCGACCAGCTCGGTGATAAAAAAACAGAGTCGTCTAAGTAAAGATATCAAAATTTCTCGAACAATTACTGTTCACGGCCGTAAGGCATTTATGGGCGAAATTCCATCCCCCGCAAGCTCTCACGCAGGTGCCGGAGCAAGAAGCAGAAGAAGACGACATCCCGTCGTCCACCCCCAGGTCGCTATTTCTAATAACCTAATTGACTTAACCGATAATACCGATCAAACAGTTATTAATAATATAATCGACAACATGATGGAAAATGGAGATGAGGACACAAGATGGAAGCGAAATCACTCCGATTCGGAATCCGAGGAGGAGGAAGCAAAAAGAATTAACGAAATGGAGAAGAAAAACGAAAAAATGAAAAAAGCAGAAATGCTTTGGGCGATAGATAAATTAAACAAAGCAATTATATTACAACAAGAACATTACAACAAGAATATGGAGGAAATGAAACTTCAGATGAAGGAGATGCAACGGATCATCCAAGAAAAAGATCAAGAAAATAAAAGGCTAACAGATAAAATTCTGGCCTTAATTGAGAACAACAAGAAGGAAACAAAACCAGAAAAAGGAAAAAAGACCGAGATTCCGGTGAAAAAAATGGAATCAAAGTCAAAATCCAAAAAAGATACTAAGGAAACCGAGAAGGAAAGAACGAAGACAACTGAAAAGGAAAAGACAAAGGCAAGCGAAAAGGAAAATACTAAAATAATACCAATAATAAAAAATCAAGAAACAGCAGAAGACACGGAGACTGACAATGCCGAATGGCAAATATACTTAGTCAAAAATGGCTCAAACAAACCTCGCACAGAGGAAGTGGTCCAAAATAGTGTTGCCGAAAGGCAAACTGAAATTATACAAAAACGCAAAGAAAAGGAAATGGACAAAACAATAAAGCAACGCCAAGCAAAAAGGCAAGAAAAGGTATCTCAGCCGAGCACTAGCAAAGCTGCCGAAAAAAACCACCGAAGAAACGAAAGAGACAAAACACCAAAAAATTTTGCTAAAAGCTGAAGACAAAAAGATCGTCTCAGTTAACAAATTTACAAAATCAGGGCGTTCAATCGTCATTCAGACAAAAACGAGAAAGGATTACCTAGAAATGGTAAGATTACTGGAAAATCACACCCCCAGTGTGGACTTCATAGCATACCCTATAGACAAGGAAAAACTCAAAAGATTAATAATCAGAGGACTGTCTCCAAACACAGACACAAAAACCATCATAGATGAACTTGCCAACAAGGGGGTTGGAGCTACCAAAGTAATATGATTTCTAGAAGGGAGGATTAAAAACCACTTCCTCTGTTCTTGGTTACCATCAAGGAGGAAGAAGATAACAAAATCAAAAACATATCTGATCTCTGCTACATGAGAATAATGTGGCAAAGCCTGCCACTGCGGCGCTAAATGCGTCAAGTGTGGAGAAAGCCACATCAGTAGCGAATATGGTAAGGACAGGGAAACTGAACTTAAATGTGCAAACTGCGGAGAGGCACATACAGCGAACTACAAAGGTTGCTCAAAGGCACCTAAAAAGAAAACTGGGCACAACTGAGCACCCTAAACAACAACCAAAGGGCAGACCAATCAACAGCAACACCACCAACAAAGGAGTAAGCTACGCGCAGGCCACCAAAAAACCTGCAAACGAAAATCTCGCAGCCACAAATGAAGCAGCAGCATTAATCGCGAGTTTTAACTCTGACTTAAATGCAAAAATGAATCAATTCTCCATCATGCTGGAGAAAATAACACAGGTGATGGCAGAAATTAGTAGCATTGGACAAATATGTTAGCACACCAATTAGAGGATCTTCGTATTGGGTCTTGGAACTCAGGTGGACTATATCAAAAAATCAATCTTCTGGACGAATTTTCCAACAGACTGGAACTCGATATCATAGCACTACAGGAAACCAAACTAGTGGAGAGGAAGAAAACTAAATTTCCAGGTTATGATATATATATATAGAACAGATCATCGAGCAAACTCAGGGGGTACGGCCATCATGATCAGAAAAGAAATCAAACATCAAGCCATCGCAACACCTAATGGCTTGGTCACAATGGAAGCCACGATAATCCGGCTAATCACAGGTAACGAGACATTAAAAACCGTCTCAGCATATGTAAGGCCAAATGACCCAATCCTCGACGAAGACCTGAGACTCATCCTAGATTCAGAAGAACCCACAATCATTATAGGCGACCTAAATGCGAGATCTCCGAACTTACGATCGTATGACCAAGAGAAACGGAAGACTGCTCTGCGGCTATCTCGAAACAAGAGGTAACACACACGTAGTTGGCCCAACGGTCAACAGATAGATAGTTGGCAATAGATATAAATTATTTGCAGCCCCACAAAAAGAAAAAAACCAGCTGGCCAAACTTCAAAAGAATCGTGAGCGAAAACATCGGTGCAATACCCACTATAAACAACATTACAGAACTAGAAGATAGCGTAGCAAAACTAGAAGACACCATAATAAATGCCATCGATGCCAGCTCAAAAGAAGAGAAAATAACCACAAAAAAGGGAAGATTCAGAGACATCAGTACTGAATTAAAAGACTTGATTAGAGAAAAAAATAGAAGAAGAAGAAGAGCCTACCGCACAAGAACTCAAGAAGACAAAAGGATTGCAAACGAGCTAAACAGAGAAGTTAAAACACAACTACAAAATCACAACAACGAAAGCTGGGACACCTATATCCAGAAACTAAATCCAAATAAATCCGCGTTCTGGAAGCTATCAAAAATATTAAGAAAAGATAAAAACCTATCCCGCCACTACACGGGGAAAATGGAATTGTATATACCAAAACTGACAAAGAAGAGGTATTAAAAGACGAAATTGAAAGAGCATGTAGAAACAACTACCACCCCTAGGAAGACTTAGACTTCACGGAAGAAATCGAATAAGCAGTCAGAACACTAAAAAGGAAAAAGGGAAGAATAGGTTTGACACACACCTCCCCTGGAAGAGATCAAAGGCTTAATAAAGATGTCAAATGCCAAAAAAGCTCCAGGACCGGATAATATCACAAACAGAGCCCTAAAAAATCTGCCGGCGTAAGCAATCGTACACATCACAAACATCATAAACAGCATGCTTAAATTTAGATACTTCCCGGACAGATGGAAGGAAGCTCACGTGATAATGATAGCGAAAACAGGAAAAAACGGCACTTTTCCACAAAACTGTCGACCTATTAGCTTACTGTCATCAGTAAGCAAAATAGCAGAAAGAGTCATCCTAACCAGACTTAATGAAGAATCTCAAGCTTTGGGATCTATTCCAAAGGCTCAGTTCGGATTTAGGACCGAACACTCCTGCGAACTGCAGGTACTAAGGCTGACAGAATTAATCACTAAAGGCTTTAACGAAAAGTTGTACACAGCAATGGCTTTCCTCGACGTGAGTAAAGCTTTTGATAGAGTATGGCATCAAGGTCTGCTCTAGAAAATGAGCAACCTAGGCTATAGTGAGGCGATGACATGTCTCCTTGCGTTATATCTGGCGAACAGAAGGTTCAGAGTTCGGATTGGATCAACCATATCCGAGCTCGGAGCCCTGGAAGCTGGTGTGCCTCAGGAAGCGCTGCTATCGCCGTACTTATATACTATATTCACAGCTGAGACTCCAACAGACCCCAGAACACTGGTTAGTCTGTACGCGACTATACAGCCATAGCAGCTAGCAGTAGAGATCCTAACCTAGCTGTCAGCCACCTGCAAAGTGCTCTGAATAGATTCCAAAGATGGTGCATTAAGTGGAAAATTGCCCTGAACACCGAAAAGACACAAGCCGTCATGTACAGACACCGAAGAAGTAGACCGTGCAGAGAGATCATCATAGCCAACACCCCTGTAGAATGGACAAACTAGGGTAAATGCCTCTCGGAGTGATACTAGACAGAAAGCTTATTTTCACAGAACATGTAAAATAAGCAGTCTACAAAGTAAAAGCCCTAAGAAGTCAACTCTCCTCACTAATAGGCAGAAAGAGCAAACTTCGATTCAAAACAAAAATGAGAGTAGCTAACAGCATAATACTACCCTCACTAACATATGCATCTGCCGCATGGGGCACACATGATAAAGTAACAGGAAGAAAATCCAGGTAGCCCAAAACTGGATGATCAGAGAGGCAATAAATATACCAAAATACGTACCGCTAAGATACGTATTTAGAGACTCTGGCCAGAAAAAAATCCTAAGGACTATGGACGAAAGAGCCTATAATATCTTCAACGGTCTCAGAAACCACCCCAACAGGATTCTAAGAGAGTTGACAGATTACGACATCAACACAAGAACGGTGCGCAGACGGCCGAAACAACAACTAATTGGATATAGGGAAGAAGAATAAAATGAAGAAATGAGATAGCCACAGGGGGGTCAAACCAACGTATTTTAGACAGTGAGCACCAAAAAAAAATGACGCAGAATTGCTGCAACCAACCAAGAGATGATTGGTTGGATGAGTTTGGATGGTTGTAGCAAATCAGTCACAGTCTGGCGAGACTAAAACGATAGTATATAAGACCAATACACCGGGGTGTGTGAGGGCAACATACACCTGGAAATGCACACCCCAACACACGCACATATAGTATTAGTTTAGATGTAGTAAAAAAAACAAAACCCAAAAAACATATACACGGAGTGTGTGAGAGCAGTATACACTTGGGAATGCATAGTTAAGTTAGATTAGTAGTAGTATTTTAAGACAAAAAAACAAAAAAATCGCTCACTGTCTAAACAAAACCATGTCTTCTTCAGAACACCGAAAGTCATCTGCTGTTTCGTATAAAAACTAAAAAAAAACCCAATTAAAAAGTATAAAAGGCCCGTCAGGCCTTTTATACCAGCCGTCAGGCATAGGCCCTTCAGGCAGATCGAATACTGATCCTATCGCGAATTCCGAGCACCAAGGTCATGTGCGGCATACATGGGCTCGGTGGCCGGACCCTACTCGGATGCTCAGCCGGCGAGGAGAACAAAATTTATTTTGCCAATTCGGCGGCTGAGTGTACGAGCACACACTCTTTTTCGGACAGAGTTATTAGCCCAGGCTGGTGGCTGTTCGAAACACACACTTTTTTTTTTAGGGGCACCAGTTCCGATGTAAAGTTAGAGTAACTTCTATAGAGTCAGTAAAGTAAATAGGGAGAAAAGTCGACATGTGTGCTACCCCTACAGTAAAGTAACTTTCATATCATAAGCATCCTCACGTAAGTCACAGGCTGAGGAGGGGTGGAGGAAAAGTCTGGGGGTCAGATAGGTACCACTTCAACAGCGAAGTATGACCGGTTTGATTTTCGGACATGTGGATCCCACTTTATAATGGTATACACATGTTCCTTAGGGGCAGGGTTGCTCACATGTGTGTATGTGTGTGTGTGTGTGTGTATGATTTACTCTCATTTCTTATCAGTCAGCTCTAGCGTTAAGACGTGCTCTCTTATCAGCTCTTGTTCTTATCTGCTCTTACCGTAAGTTTGCAAAATTTTTGAATTTTTGAAAAATAGATATTGCATTTTTAATTTTGAATTTGTACACGTTTTTTAAAAAAATCTTTGAAAATTTTTTTAACTTTTATACTTTGAATAATTTTAAAAATTTTTGGTTTTTACGTTTATTTTTTGAATGATTTTTTGAAATGGTTCACAATTGGTCATTAAAGGTTTTAACGCGTATATTTATAACTACTTTTTGTGCATACCTACATAGTTTTCAGCTCTCTTCAATCACCCTATATTGACGAAAGTAACCACAGATGCCAATACAGACAATTTGTTGCAACAAATTCAAAACATATTAACATCTAGCGACACTGTCCTTTTGGCGGATACAAAATTTGATATTCAAATTTTTAAGATGCCTAGGGGTAGCGGCCGTCGTAGAATGATAAATTTGTCAAAGGACCGACGCATCAAAAAGTGCATTACCCAAATTAAAAACAACGACACTTTATGTGGTGCAAAAGCAATCGTAACGGCTCTTACATACGTCACAGACATCACTTACATACGTTACATACAACAGAGAATTTAGGGTACAAAATGATCAAATGGGATACTCAGAGCATACGTGTTGGACGAAAATTGCAGACGGTTTTAGCCAAAAAGCTTTGCAATCTGTTGGGTGGTTGCGATGTCGATGGATTTACCTTGGATGATTTTAAGAAGGCAAAGGAGTTGCTGGATGTACAAATTAAGATCATCTGCGCTGAAAATTTCAACACTCTTATCTACGAGGGCCCCGAAAAAACAACCAAGATTTCTTTGTATAAAAATAAAAATCAGTTCGACGTTATAAACAGCTTAAAAAGTTTGTACGGTACTAATTAAAATTGTGAAAAGTGCGATATACCTTCTCAGGGCAAAAATAAGCACAAGTGCAAGAAAGCACCATTGTGCACGGTTTGCAGACAACCTGAGCACACCATCCAAAACAAAATCCTTTCAAGGACTGTATTCGTTATTGCTACAATGATGAATGTCTAGCAAACCATACAGAAGTTTGCAAAGAAGTATTTAAATGTAAAAAGTGCAATAAAGTATGTAACAGAGCCAATGAGCATGTGTGTGGTTACCGTTTGTGCAGAAATTGTGACCAATTCGTAGAGATGGCTACACATCAATGCTATATGATGAAAACGGGGTGAAAAAAAATTTTTGACACCCACAAGGGGTGTCAATACAATACTAAAGCAAAAACTATTTGTAAAGATGTAAATCATGTAAATGCAATGAATTCTCTATCGAATCTAAAAACCGCTGCACATACACTGAAAAATATTTATTTTTCGATTATGGGGCAATGCAGGATACCGTAATACATGTGCTGAATCTTATTATAGTCCATGATTATGCTGACAACAAATATGTTTTTACAGATAACGAATAATTTTGTAAATGGTTGATTTCTGAGAAATGCAGGAGTTATACAGCTCACAACGCTAAGGGTTACGATTCGTATTTTATTTTAAAGTATTGTATCAAAAATACTATAAAACCTTACACTATGTACAATGGTACAAAACTTATGCTCATAGAAGTGCCTGCTCTTAAATTGAAAATAATCGACAGCTCTAATTTCCTGAGTGGTCCTCTGGCAAATTTTCCGAAAACTTTCGGTCCCGAAAATCAGTTTTATAAATAAATAAATAAATAAATAAATAAATAAATAAATAAATAATAGCTTTATTACCCAACAGTTTCCCATTTCTAGGGTAAAAATTTAAGATACATTTTTAATTAGTATACAATCATTAGTAGGTGATACAAAAATATCAAGTAAAAAAAATAAGTGCAAAAAATAAGTAGGTGAAAAACAAAATAAAGAGTGAGAACAATATAAATTAAACAAATCACTACGTATATAAGAAATAAAAAAAAATACACAAAAAAAATTAACAATCTAATGTACTCCATAAACCAGTGCGGTATCAACCAGATGATTAATTGAGCATGAGAAAATATCACAATGGTTGCATATTTTGTTATAATTATTGCACATAATATAAATTGGTGACTTCAGTAACATATTTGTTCTCGCACGTGGACAAGTAAACACTATAGTCGACCTGGAAGTAATTATTGGCACATTAAATCTAATTTGACCTAATATATCACTGCAGTCAATACAGTTGTGTAACAACTTATATAAAAATGAAACCGAAAATATAATTCTTCTTAACTCTAAACTTACAATATTAAACCTGTTACATAACAAATCGTAATCATAACCATGGACAGGATATACTCCATCAACCTTAAAAGCTAAATATTTTAAAAGTTTCCGTTGTACCTTTTCAATCTGTTGCATATAACATTTATAAATGGGATACCAAATTAAGCTGCAATATTCTAGTTTTGTTCGCACCAGCGATAGATACAGCAGTTTAATCGGTCTTATATCACTAAAATTTCTACAGTTTCTGATGATAAAACCGTACATTTTCATAGCATCGGATACTTTCTGCTCAATATGGTTGTTAAAGGTTAATTTTGAATCAAATATAACTCCTAAATCTTTAATGCTATTACATTTTTCAAGATCTGACCCCTGAATTACATAATTAAAATCAACCTTATTTTCTCTTCTAGAGTAACTTACTACTTTACACTTATTGACATTAAGAAAAAGTTTGTTTTTTACACACCAAGTATCTATATAATTTAGATCGTTCTGTAAATCTATACAGTTAGCAATTGTTTTAATTTCACAGTATATTTTAAGATCATCCGCAAAACACAATTTTCTGTTATTAATATCTAAAAATAAATCATTGATAAAGGTTACTTACCAGCGACTGGTAAGTCGTTGGTAAATAACAATATAACAATAACTGGTAATCAACTAAGAGAAACAGGCTATAACGTAATAGAGATTTGGGAATGTGAATGGCTCAAAACAAAAGAATGTAAAAACGCTCCAGATCCACAAATTATTGAACCTTTAAAACCGCGTGACGCTTTCTTTGGTGAAAGAACTAACGCTATCAAATTCAAAGTTACGGACAAAAAAACTAAGATATATCGATATAGTATCACTATATCCAACCGTTCAATATTACGATCATTATCCTGTTGGCTATCCTGCAAAAATACATGCCCCTGAAGTATACGACTCCAAATGGTTTGGCCTAGTACATTGCCAAATACTGCCGCCCACCAGTCTATATCACCTCGTCCTGCCTGTCAAAACTGACAAATTAATGTTTCTTGTATGTAACCAGTGTGTTATAGATAGACCAGGAGAATTCAGACATACTGAATCTGAAAGAATACAAAATATATATGAGGTTTGGCATTTTGAACAAACTTCGACATATTTGTTTAAAGGGTATGTCAATGATTTTATGAAAATAAAATTGTAGGCTAGTCCACATACGTATGCCTCAACCGAAGAGTACGCTCGGACTCTAAAAGAGCAGATATGCATAGAGCTCGATTTAGCGAAAATAGCACCGAATCCTGGTGAACGAGCAGTTGCTAAAATTTGCTTAAACAGCCTATGGGGTAAATTTGGTCAAAGGATGAATATGAACCAGACAGAGTACGTCGTGGACCTCAAAAGATGGTACGAAATTTTGTTGGATGATAAAATCAATATAACAAATGTCATATTTATTAATGACCGTATTGCACAAGTCTCTTATGATTATAAAGACGTATTTGTGGAAGACCCCATATCTACAAATATTTTTGTGGCTTTATTTACGACAAGTAACGCTTGTCTAGGACTCTACGATATGATTGATAGACTAAGAGAGGCTGTAGCTTATTTCGATACAGACTCCATTGTTTATATTGATGATGATAGAGAATTAAAAAATTCAATGCTCATCAGTGCAATTTCCAACTATGTTGCGAAAACTATGTAAGTGGCGCCCTTAATCACGACTCTTTGAAAAATACATTAGAGGCTACTCTTAACGACATAAAAAAACAAATTGGTTACAAAAAAGGTGACAAAATCCGTATTTCAGTCATCCTATTTCGATATCAACTAGCTCATATGTCAATATGACAAAGTTGTTAAAACAAATTGAAAATGTGGCCAGTTCCAATGCTTACATATAGCTTAAAGATACAAAATTCGACATTCAAATCTTAAAAGTGTCTCGCTAATTCATTGTTTACATATTATTAACATTGTTTTGAAAATGTATCATTCAAATTAATAGTGCCAATATTCAAAATTTTATAGTGTTATCTATTTTCAATGTTAAAAAAATATTTCAGAGCTACTGTACTTGTATGTAGTCTGTATTTACATGTTTACTTCCCACATTTTGTTTACGAAGAATATTTGCATGTTTCGGTGTAAAAAATGCTTTAATCTTTGATACCCTATAATACAATATGAGTCAATATTATTAGTCAGTGGTAGACTATCCCAAAGTAGTAACCACTAACCTAAGTTCTGGCCAACCCTGTGTATAATAAACATCTTAAAAGATGCTCATTCAAATCACCAAAAGATATCTGTTATGAGTCACTGGCAAATTAATGAACCATTCTTATTAAGTTAAGATCTAGTGTTCGTGCAGCCTCCTGATACAAAAGATACTCTGCAGATCATTAAAAGATATTTAATGAGCCCACGCTACTTATATGTAATTTCTAAATAAACAAAGCGTGGATGGTAACAAAATACTTACGACGTAGGCCTGTCTTATGTCTTTCTATGCTCTGTATATTGGGACATATGGCGAGGAATCTTAACGAGACCTTAAAACATATTAGCGTACCTCCAATACGCTAATATTCTATGGCATATTCTTGAATATGTTACAGAATGTTGACTTATTGCCTCCTGGGTAGTTCTTGGAAAGACATGTAAAAAATTTTAAATAATAAATCATATGATTTTAATTCACAACCTTTGTGTATTTTTTCAATAGAAAATATTTTTTCTACTTCTGTAAATTTTAATAACACCATGTTATACGCACGTTGTCGTAAATAGATTAGAAATCGCTATCTAACCGACTGTAAACAATCATTTTCGGGTTTTTTGAACGCCTATACTAATTTTTCGATTTTCGATGTTTAAATGGTAATTATTAGAAAATATGCAGGCTACCAAAAATATCACTGAAAATTTACACAAGTTTTATTGATTATTTAACGAAATCTTTTTAACAGCGGACCATGGATAAGAAAATTAAACCTAGTTAATAAGTAAGATACGATAGATGTATCTGTTTTCCTGTGACTAAGCTATCCCATTAATTAATCAAACAGATGCATTTTTGCGATATTATACAAGCTACTTAATATTTCCTATTTAACACTTTTTTTTATGTAAATCCACAGCCTACAAATCACCTTATGTGTTTAGAAAACTAACGATGGTAACGTAATAGGTTCCTTTTATCGTCTGAACCTTAATATTGTTGTGTATCAATGTTCTTATACAGTATTTATTTCGATTATTCAATATGCGCTATACTTAATGAGTGTTTTTTTATACATATTATTGTGAGCAGCTTTGTGTTGCAGTATGGGTGTTTAGCTTTTGTCATTGATTATAAACCACCCACTATATGTGTTGCGTAGCGCAACCTAAAATTATGGTACAAATGACGAGCTACCTTTTTTCAGAACAAACAACTACTTTTGGTTTTGGGTCGAGTTGGGCCCGAGAGTGCACGATGGAAGTCGCTTATTAGCCCAGTCTGGTTAAAAAAGGTGGAAAAATGTTTCGCAGATATCTGAAGCTTTTAAGACATCGGTGGGGGATACTAGATGATGAATAGATGAAAAGATACTCCTAGTTTTACCTTGCGTTTTTTTTAAGCAATAATTTATGGTCAAAATTTGATTTTTTGTCTATAAATGTTTTCCCTTATATTCTAAATAAACAATATTTATGTCATTTTTTTATGTCAAGAATATCTTTATTTTCCCGTTTTTTTAATTAAAATTGATAAATAATTTACAGAGATATTTGCAAAAAAGCAGTTTTTTTGCACTAATTTATAAATTTTATTAATTTTTTTATTAACAAAATAAAATGGTATTAATACATTTAAACATCAAGGAATTACCATCTTTTAGATTTGTGCGAAATTTCCCCCCGATCAGTCAAATATTTTATAAGTTATTTAATTTGTTTATCACTGAGGCTAATTATTTAAACTATTGAGCTTGCCCTATGCATGATGCTAGACACATTCCGCAAATTTCATAGGATTCTTTAAGACTTAGACTATCTCAGAAGTTAAATGCATATTGAGTTTTCATCGAAATTATTTACAAAATAAACGTTTGAAAAAGGGATATGTTTTTTACTTATAAACAATTGTAATAACTTCTATATCTTTCAAGCTACAGACTTGTACGTACAACCATTGGATAGCTGGTAAAAAAGCTCACATTAAAAAAATAAAAAACCTTCTACGACCAATATAAACGAAATTAGTGACTATTTTTAAAAAAATCATATCTCCATTGTTTATAAACATTAAGAAGTAAAATTTGCACAAATTTTGAATGAAAATCTAAACTTTATATTGAAACTTATAGCTATAAAATTTATCTAATTTTTCGAAACGACGGTACTTTCGTAAGATCGACATAGGAAAGTGGTGAGGATATCAGTTTCAGCTCCGTTTTTTTTTGTGCATCGGAACTTCAGATTGCAACACGTAGGAAAAATTTACATTATCTCGGCTTCTGACCGGAAAATATGGGAAAACTCGGAAAAATTGAGTCCATTTGAAATTCACCATAAATACTTACTTTTTTTAATTTGATCGAATAGTCTGTCGCAGTATTAATAATGATGACATAATTTTCACCCCCCATAAATCTCGGAAAATCCCGGAAAATCAACATATGTTTTTTCATTTTATATCAATGATGTAATAATACTTATATATTTTATAAATTAAATTTTAGGTAATTTTTTACACATTATATTATTATATTCCTTATATTAATTATAATTGTTTTTATTTTTATAATTAACAATATTGATTTTTATTCTATTTTTCTTACAAAATATGATATACAATATTAATCTAATCGCCTTACTGCTTTGATAAAATAAGTCGATTTTTTCATCACTTGCCTTATAAATTTTAAAATGTTTATTGAACTTTACTTTTTTATTTTCTTTACATACATTGGTTTAAAAGTTAAAATTTGGTTCATTTATTCGATTGCACTGTCAGGTCTGAACCTTTTTGTTACAGGTTGTTTGTCTTCACTTATTAAGTCAGTCTTTCCATACATTAACATATTAATGGGCGATCTTAATGCCAAGGTAGGTCAAGGTAAGGTAGGAGAACAAGTAGGAAAATATGGGCTTGGAAACAGAAATGACAGAGGAGATCGATTGATTCAATTTTGCCAAAGTGAAGACTTCGTAATAACAAATACCTTTTTCAAATTACCTCCTCGACGGTTATATACATGGACATCTCCACAACATACCAAAGAAAAAATAGTGAGAAATCAAATAGACTACATTATGATAGCAAGGAGGTATCATAATGCTGTTAAATGTACTAAGACGTACCCAGGAGCTGATATAGGCTCAGATCATAACCCGGTTGTTACTGTGATAGAGGCGAGACCAAAAAAGATTAGAAGACCACACAGAAAGGCACTAGATTTAAATAAACTTAGAAACAAAAATATACGACAAGAAACAGGAGAAGAAATAAATAAAAACCTCCGTTCAGTGCAGCAACAAATTAATGATACAAACAACGTTAACCAAAAATTAAAGTACATAAATACAGCTATACAAACAGCAGGTAAGAAACATCTTACAAAAACAACAACAAAGAATAAGAGGTGGATGACACAAGATATACTAGACTTGATGGAACAAAGAAGAAAGATAAAGAATTACCCAGACAAATACAAAGAAATAAATAAACACATAAAAAAGAGAATAAAAGAAGCCAAAGAGGAGTGGATTAAAGAACAATGTGAAGAAATGGAAACCTATGAGAAAAAGTACGATGCGTTCATCATGCACAAAAAAGTAAAAGTGATAACAGGAAGCATAAATAAATGCCAAATAGGTAAACTTAAAGACAAAGATGGAAATCTTATTGTAGATCTAGAGAATAAAATACAAAGATGGACAGAATACCTGAATAAATTATTTGAAGACGATAGAAACAACTTAATTCAGATAATCAATGCAACTGGGCCAGACATATTGAAAGAAGAAGTAGAATACGTAATAAGAAACGCTAAAAATGGAAAAGCAAATGGACCTGATGAAATTCCTACAGAACTGTTGAAGCTTTTGAATGATAAATCCGTAACCATAATATTAAATTTTGCAGCGAGGAGCTAAAACAGTTTCCCCTCCACTTTCCTATGTCGATCTTTCGAAAGTAACTTCCTTTCGAAAGGTTTTAAGTTTCGAAAAATTGGATGAATTTTATAGCTTTAAAATTCAATATAAAGGTTAGATTTTCATTCAAAATTTTTGCAAATTCTACTTCGTAATGTTTATAAACAATGGAGATATAATTAACAAAAAAATTGTGGCTAACTTCGTTCCTATTGTTCATAGAAGGTTAATTTTTTTGTGAAATGTGAGTTTTTTTACCAGCTATCTAATGGTTGTAAGTACAAGTCTGTAGCTTGAAAAATGTAGAAGTTATTACAATTGTTTATAAGTAAAAAACATACCCCTTTTTCAAACGTTTATTTTGTAAATAATTTCGATGAAAACTCAATATTCATTTAACTTCTGAGATAGTATAAGTCTTAAAGAATCCTATAACATTTGTTAAATGTGTCTAGCATCATTCGTAGGGCAAGATCAATGGTTTAAATATTTAGTCCCAGGGATAAACAAATTGAATAACTTTTAAACTGTTTGACCGATTAGGTCAAAGAGTAGGTGTAATTCCTTAATGTTGAAATATATTAATAACATTTTATTTTGTTAATAAAAAAGTTAATTAAATTTATACATTAGTGCAAAAAAACTGCTTTTTTGCAAATATCTCCGAAAATTATTTATCAATTTTAATTGAAAAAACGGGAAAATGAAGATATTCTTGATATAAAAAAATGGTATAAATATTGTTTATTTAAATTATAAGGGAAAAAACTTATGGATAAAAAATCAAATTCTGATCATAAATTATTGTTTAAAAAAAACGCAAGGTAAAAATAGGAGTATCTTTTTATCTATTCGTCATCTAGTAACCCCCACCTATGTCTTAAAAGCTTCAGATATCTGCGAAACATTTTGCCGTGAAATCGATGATTTTTGTATAACCAGACTGGGCTATATATGCTTTGCACAGAATTGCGAGATTATCACGTATACATCATTCCCTTCTCAGCTTCTCAACCTTATTAGAGTCAACATCAGTCATATAATTATATATATTAGTTATTAAAAATAACTCGCTCATTTTCAACACAGAATGTTTGTATCATAGTGCAAAATAAAGTTTTTCAATTCGTAAGTGTTTTTAAGTGTAATCCGAGAATTGTGATCGCCAACGTAAGGTAACACATTTTAATTATTTATTATCACTCGAACCAGATCGAAGGTACTGCCCCAACAGGCAGGGAGCAACATTTCAGGAGGAGAAATAAAATCCCCGGGTGTTCTACATGTTCCTAACGAGCCGGATACAGCAGCTGTTCCCGTTTATGTAAAGCTGGAAGCTGGATTTTCATTGATTATAGCACGAGGGCTATCATCTCTCGTTTCTGCAAAGGCGTTTTCACTCAGTAATCTCAAGATTTTGTCACACTATTCGTAAAAAACAACACTCGTTTCCTCATTTCTTCGCAAAGAAAAGACATAGTTTTTATTTTCTCACATACACACATTGTAGTTTTGGCGGTTCCAGGATCCAAGGTTGTTCTATTAGCGCCGGGCGGCCGGTATATCCACATCGAAGTGGTTGGTTTGAGTTTTTGTGCCGTTGACATTATTTTCGTCACTTGCAAGGGATAAGGAGTTTATGTGTGGTCGCGGTTGGACTTAATTAGACCAGGGAAATAAGCAAAAAAAGTACCCTGTTTTTGACACTCGTCCGGCCAGGCAAACGACAGTTGTTTTGAGTAGTATGGACCTCTGTAACAAAAACCTATATGTTTCCTGCAGTCGATTTTTTGGACTTAATTAGTTATTAACAAAGTAAGGTCAAAAAACGGAAAATTTTTCACTTTTTGCTCTATCAGCAAAAAGTGAAGCATTTTAAACAAATTTTAGAAGAGAAGAAACTTATAAGTCATATAAAAAAATTCAAAATGGCGTTTTCTAAATGTTTTTGGTTTTTTATAAATGTTAATAACTTTTTTGAAAATAAACTTGCGACATTTATATTTTATGGAATGCTGTGTCTTGTAGTGCTTAAAATATGGTTAAAATTTTAAATTGATCGGCCGAATAGTTTAAAAGTTATTTTATTTGTTTATCCCAAATTAATTTTTTTTGCAACAATATAAGTCAGAAAATTAAATATTTTTAGTAATAGTAAGGGTAGTTTCTGGAAGAAGAAGACTTATTCTATAATTTACATTAAGAAAAAATTAGGAGAATTAATTTTAAATATTGCAAAATATTTTTGCAGAAACATGTCGATTTTTTGCTTATAAACAATTAGAATAACTTTTTAATCATTGCCTGTAAGATTATTATTTTTTATATTTAAAAAGACATATTTTAAAAGAAAAAAAATTTGTCCTAAAATAATTTGGGACAAAGTTAGCCACTTTTTTTATATAATTCTAGCAGCTTTCTTTATAACACTTAAGAAATCTAATGAGCGTTATTTCAAAGTACATACTTTATAGTTTTAATGTACCAAATTTTAAAAATATTGCCCTTTAATGAAATCGTTCACAAAGCTTCAAAACGTGTTCTTTAAAATCGGCCAGCTTTGAAACTCGCGGGAGCTGAAGGGAGGGCGAAGGCGCTGTTAACTGCATCTTTGTCGTTTTTTATATATTTCAACGATTCTTTTTAAACTTGTATGTACTTTTAGCGTACATTACGAATATGCATTATTTCAATAAATAAATTGTCAAATAAACCACCTAATCTGTTTAAAAAAAACTTTTTTAAATTTTTTTTAGTAATATTTAAGGTGAGTTTGAATGTAAAACAGAAATATTTATGATTAATGTATACGTCTTTAATAAAATTGTAAATAATTTATTAATAATTTGATATAAATAAAAATATATAAGAATAATTTCTTTTCCTACAAATTTTACTTATATATTTTTTACCCTATCTATGTAAATTTATCAATCTATTTTTTACGATATTGTAAGTAAATCTAATCTAATAAAACTAATTTTTTCATTAGCATTTTCATTTTATTAATTGCAAGTATTCAAATATAGGTATATTCAAAGATCATGTTATTTACAAAATGAAATTTTTACATGTTGTAAGAGACTTCCCTAGTGAGTAAATGGACCATTCCATTTTGTTTCGCTAATTAAATAAAATGTTTACAATATTTCAAAACTACACTTAAGACAACAATTCGAATTCATAATGAATTCAGAAAGGGAAGGAAATATAGAATTAGAAGGAGAAAGTGCACAAAAGTTATAGTTTTATTTTTATATGTTTTTAACTCTTCTTTCAACTTAATTTATTATTAGGATTACATTACCATTAATTTACAAGTATACCTAATAATTTTTTCAATACAATGTTAATAACTAATATTGTTCTGAAGCTCTTTTCTTGTGGCATCTTATTGCCATTTCCTATTTTTTGGGGAATAAGCCACAATTTAAGTTTATAATAAGTTTATTTTTGACGTTTCGATTTCTACTTCGGAAATCTTTTTAAAATACAGAACATTAATAAATTAATCAAATTTTACTTGGTAGAAATTTTTTCTAATAACTTTATATATATATATATATATATATATATATATATATATATATATATAACATATATTTAAAGTAGATGACTTTAAAATGATATTGCCAATATTACTGAGTTGCATTTAAATTAAGAATACCCAAAAAAATCATAGCATGCAATTTGTGTTTAAAAAATAATTTTACTGTCATTATTGCATGCGGTTTTTTTAACACAAATCACTTATTCCCATCAAAAATAGTAAATTATTAATAACTAAGTTCTTGGAAATATATTTGAGAACATTGTTTGAGCTCAAACGAATCGACTAAAGTAGAATCGTTATGTTTAATTTGTGACAAGGGTCTAACACCTGAAACCATTGTAGTTGCAAAAAAAGAGGTATCCAATCGTTTATTAAAGCCAATCGAGAAAGAAAAAATAAAAAACATAAAATATCCATGGAAATTTTTTTTTAAAATAAACACATTTTAAGAGTTGAAAAAAAAAGAATAAAATTTTCAGCAGAGATCTATAAATAATAGTACACTATCTTTGTTTACACTGTGACAATTAAATGTTAAAACTACGACATTATTATTGTTTGTATAACTTTTAAATGAATATATATAAATATATATGTATATATATATATATATATATATATATATATATATATATATATATATATATATATATATATATATATATATATATATATATATATATATATATATATTGATATGATATAGGAGAAAGAAAAATAGTGATTAGAAATTAATTTATAAGTTATACATTAGATAATATTAGATATTTGGTTGTTTTAATAAGTTATATACTAGAGAATTTTATAAAAATATATTTATGTGAGGGCATTTTTAAGAAATTAGCATATAATAATTGTAAAAAGTTGTAGTTTAATGTTGTAAATATATTTAAGTGAGCCATGTGCATAGGCAACCAACTATACATGTGAGTGATAGACAGATATACATAGTCTCCAAGTGACATTTTAGGAAATAATTGGGAATATAAAGTGGGGTTATAATAATATATTGTTTGAAATGTGTATTTTATTAAATTAGAGTGTTAGTTACTAATTTAAATGTTTATTCTGATCTGAAAAGCCTAAATGTCAACAAAATTATCAATAGAACATTAACTCCAGAATGCAGAATTTGACCTTTGTTTATGTTGGAACATTCTGGAATAATGATTATGTCGGTGGATCGAACAGATACTTTTTTCGAGAACATCCATATAGAAGAAATAGAACTAAATAGAACATGATTTCTTACCAGATGGTTCTGGAACATCCGAAAAGATATAAATACCCGTGATTTGAATTCAAGATGGCAGTTTATTATGAAAGTTAGTAGAAGATAGACTCATTTAGTTAGTGAAGTCAATTGTTCAGAATTTTCAAGACAGTCAATCAGTTACAAATGGTCCAATTGTTTAATATAGTGAGTTAAATGAAGATTAAAAATTATGCACATTTATAATTATACACAAATAATTATTGAAGATTAAAAAAGTATATTAGAAGAATATTGGAAGAAATTAAAATTATATTATGATTGGAGATTAGTATAAATCAACTTATAATAATTGGATATTGGTATATTGAAAAAAGAAGAATAAATATAAATGCTGTTTTGCTGGTTTGCTGGGTGGTTTATAAATGCTGGTGAAGAAAAATATATCTAAAATTGGTAGAAGCTGATAATTGGAAAAAGTAATTTCACAAAAACAAGGATAACCGAAGTACGAAGACATTCAGTGGTGATTAGAATCTATATGGTGGAAAACAGTTCATTTAGGCATTCAGTGAAAGAAAGGTACAAAATTTTGTTAATATAATTTAGTTAGTGTCATAACAGTTTCAATTTTGAAGATAGTTTGTTTAAATTTTACATTGTCTATAAAATTTAATTAGTTTTATAAGAATATCAATTTAAAGATAGTTTATTTTAAATTTACATTGGCTAGGTTAGATATATATATATATATATATATATATATATATATATATATATATATATATATATATATATTGTTATGATGTGTTTTTTGTTTGAATGATGAGCAATGAGTAATTTTAATAATATAGGGTTTTTATCGCGGTTCTCAAAGAATTAGCTTGTAAGTACTTTTTTAAATTATCTTTATTATAACTATTATGAAACACACATATATATCTAACCTAGTCAATGTAAATTTAAAATAAACTATCTTTAAACTGATATTCTTATAAAACTAATTAAATTCTATAGACAATCTACAATTTAAACAAAACTATCTTCAAAATTGAAATTGTTATAACACTAACTAAATTATATTAACAAAATTTTGTACCTTTCTTTCACTGAGATGCCTAAATGAACTGTTTTCCACTATATATATTCTAATCACCACTGAAAGTCTGCGTACTTCGGTTATCCTTGTTTTTGTTTGAAATTTCTTTTTCCAATTATCAGCTTCTACCAATTTAAGATATATTTTTCTTCACCAGCATGTATACACCATCAACCAAACCAGCAAACAGCATTTATCTTTATTCTTCTTTTCAATATACCAATATCCAATTATTATAAGTTGATTTATACTAATCTCCAACCATAATATAATTTAATTTCTTCCAATATACCTTTTTTTATCTTCAATAATTATTTGTGTATAATTATAAATGTGCATTAAATTATATGCATAATTTTTAATCTTCATTTAACTCACTATATTAAACTATTGGACTATTTGTACTTGATTCACTGACTCTAACTAAATCATAATAAACTGCTTGACTTCTGACTAAAAAACTTAAAAACTTCTTAAAACTCTTCTGACTGCACTATCTAAAACTTTTCTGACTAAAAACTTTCAAAAACTGCCATCTTGAATCCAAATCACGGGTATTTATATCTTTTTTTGATATTCTAGAACCATCTCGTAAGATATCATGTTCTATTCAGTTCTATTTAATACATGTCTGAATTTTCTGGAACAAACCATTTCGCAAACATGGCCATCTCCGGAGATCCAGAGAATTCCATTCTTTTCTATTAATAATTTTGTTTACATTTAGGCTTTTCAGATCAGAATATATAATTAAATTAGTAACTAACACTCTAATTTAATAAAATACACATTTCAAACAATATATTATATAACCCCACTTTTATTCGTAATTATGATTCTTAATTTGACACTTGGAGTATGTATAGTTGGTTGCCTAGGCACATGGCTCACTTAAATCTATTTACAACATTAAAATTACTAAATACAACTCTTTACAATTATTATATGCTAATTTATTAAAAATGCCCTCACATAAATATATTTTTATTAAATTCTCTAGTATATAACTTATTTAAAATATCTAATATTATGTAGTATATAACTTATAAATTATTTTCTATAAACCCTAATCGTCACAATACCCCAAAATAATATTTAAAATAAATAATTTACTTATTATTTTTTTAAATATTAATTTTCTCATACCTTATTAAATTTAATAAATCAAAATTTTTTTTTTTTTTTATTATTTAAAATGTGTTAAATACATTCCTGTTCGCTGTCTATGTCAAAACAGAGAACAACGGATCACAGTTCAGCTATTCTATGGTCAAACTGTCATGTCAAATAAGAGAATAAAATATAACCTTAATTACAATATAATCGATATGGTGTTCTGTTTGTTTATAGACAAAATCTAGGAATTATTTCCATTCAAAATAACTTCATCAATATAAATTGGTAAGTTTTTCCACTTTATTATATTAGCAAGACATTTTTATAGCAATTATAGTATCAATTTTGTGTCTAACCCCAAATTATGATTTTTAGGGTACAAATTAATTTCCATATATACAAAATTCAACAAGTACGATGTCAAATTGATTCAAAATAATGAAATCTACCATCTACCATTTAACAAATCAAGTCTATTGAACAAAATGGACACATCAGTAAGTTATTAGTGTTATTATATTTGTGTTAAAGGTATAGAAATCATTATTCAATCTCTTCATGATATTGAAAAATGTCGTTGATATGAAATATGCCTCTTAGTCTGTTCTCTGCATCTATTAACACATAACTATTTAGTCCATTCTGATTTTCAATTGTATATGGACCTTCAAACATTGGTTGTAATTTCTTACAACGGTTTTCTTTAACATTACTTTTTCTAAGTGAACGAATTAACACTAGGTCTCCTTTTTGAAATGTGATTGTTTTTTTTATATTTCGATTTTGTCTTCTGATATATTTTTCAGCTTTCCTCCTAATTCGGTTATTCACTTTCTGCATTACTTGTTCTAACATATCCTGATTATATTCACTAATCCACTTTCTGTTTCCTATATGGCCAAACATTAAATATTCTGGTACTTCCTCTGTATTCAAATTATGTGTATTATTTAAAAAATACTCTACTTGTGGTATATGTTGCTGCCAAGTTTCGTGTTGATTTTGGCACAGTATCCTTAAATATTTTATAACTTCTTTAATATATCTTTCTGCAGGATTTGCCTGAGGATGTCTGATACTTGTAAAATGAATGTTGATTCCCTTTTTCTCACAAAATGCCCGAAATTTTTGGTTGTTAAAATATGTAGCATTATCTATTATGCAATTTCTAAATGGTCCTATTTCTTCGAAAAATTGATTAATATATAATTTTAATGTTTTAACATTTGTTCTGGAGCAGGGATATAGTTTAATAAATTTTGTATATAAATCAACTATCACTAGTATATGCTTTTTTCCTGTTGGAATGAGAACTAAATTTGAAATAAAATCCATGGAAACTGTATTTAGTTTTTTATATACAACATTAGATTTATATGTGTTCTGGTTTTGAAATTCTTTTCTTGTAGTCATTCCGTATACTTTTTATTTCATTTGCTACTTTTTTCTCTGCAGCTTCAAGTTTTTTATCCATTTGTTTTTCCATTTGTTTTACAATTTTATTATTATTATCTTCTATTTTCTTTTCTAATTTTCTATAATTCTCTTCCAATTTCTGTTCCATTTTTTTCATGTCTTCTTTGACTTCTTTTGAATTCTCTTCCAATTTTTTTATGTCTTCTTTGATTTCTTTTGAATTCTCTTCTATTGTCTTGTTCATCTGCATCATTAATGACATCAAAGCTGCCATATTGACATTTTCCTCTCTTTCTGTATTCATTTCTGCAGTATCTTGTGGAACTTGAACTAAACTCTCCTCTTGTATAGGTTGTGTTTCTACTTCCACATCTTCTTCATTCTTTTTGCTTCTTGTACCTTTCTTTCCTTGAGACATTCTGAGACTTTACTTGTTCAAATATAATTAAAAATAAATTCTATAATTTTTCCTTTCTACTGATAATTAATTTAATTATATGAGAGCACTTATCTTCCCAAACTAATTCTTTTAAATAGAGAGCCACCGCGTTGGGTGCCAAATTGTTATGATGTGTTTTTTGTTTGAATGATGAGCAATGAGTAATTTTAATAATATAGGGTTTTTATCGCGGTTCTCAAAGAATTAGCTTGTAAGTACTTTTTTAAATTATCTTTATTATAACTATTATGAAACACACATATATATCTAACCTAGTCAATGTAAATTTAAAATAAACTATCTTTAAACTGATATTCTTATAAAACTAATTAAATTCTATAGACAATCTACAATTTAAACAAAACTATCTTCAAAATTGAAATTGTTATAACACTAACTAAATTATATTAACAAAATTTTGTACCTTTCTTTCACTGAGATGCCTAAATGAACTGTTTTCCACTATATATATTCTAATCACCACTGAAAGTCTGCGTACTTCGGTTATCCTTGTTTTTGTTTGAAATTTCTTTTTGCAATTATCAGCTTCTACCAATTTAAGATATATTTTTCTTCACCAGCATGTATACACCATCAACCAAACCAGCAAACAGCATTTATATTTATTCTTCTTTTCAATATACCAATATCCAATTATTATAAGTTGATTTATACTAATCTCCAACCATAATATAATTTAATTTCTTCCAATATACCTTTTTTTATCTTCAATAATTATTTGTGTATAATTATAAATGTGCATTAAATTATATGCATAATTTTTAATCTTCATTTAACTCACTATATTAAACTATTGGACTATTTGTACTTGATTCACTGACTCTAACTAAATCATAATAAACTGCTTGACTTCTGACTAAAAAACTTAAAAACTTCTTAAAACTCTTCTGACTGCACTATCTAAAACTTTTCTGACTAAAAACTTTCAAAAACTGCCATCTTGAATCCAAATCACGGGTATTTATATCTTTTTTTGATATTCTAGAACCATCTCGTAAGATATCATGTTCTATTCAGTTCTATTTAATACATGTCTGAATTTTCTGGAACAAACCATTTCGCAAACATGGCCATCTCCGGAGATCCAGAGAATTCCATTCTTTTCTATTAATAATTTTGTTTACATTTAGGCTTTTCAGATCAGAATATATAATTAAATTAGTAACTAACACTCTAATTTAATAAAATACACATTTCAAACAATATATTATATAACCCCACTTTTATTCGTAATTATGATTCTTAATTTGACACTTGGAGTATGTATAGTTGGTTGCCTAGGCACATGGCTCACTTAAATCTATTTACAACATTAAAATTACTAAATACAACTCTTTACAATTATTATATGCTAATTTATTAAAAATGCCCTCACATAAATATATTTTTATTAAATTCTCTAGTATATAACTTATTTAAAACAACCAAATATCTAATATTATGTAGTATATAACTTATAAATTATTTTCTATAAACCCTAATCGTCACAATATATATATATATATATATATATATATATATATATATATATATATGTGTGTGTGTGTTTCATAATAGTTATAATAAAGATAATTTAAAAAAGTACTTACAAACTAATTCTTTGAGAACCGCGATAAAAACCCTATATATTATATTATTAAAAATACTCATTGCTCATCATTCACAAACAAACAATACATCATAACAATTTGGCACCCAACGCGGTGGCTCTCTATTTAAAAGAATTAGTTTGGGAAGATAAGTGCTCTCATATAATTAAATTAATTATCAGTAGAAAGGAAAAATTATAGATTTTATTTTAATTATATTTGAACAAGGAAAGTCTCAAAATGTCTCAAGGAAAGGAAGGTACAAGAAGCAAAAAGAATAAAGAAGATGTGGAAGTAGAAACACAACCTATACAAGAGGAGAGTTTAGTTCAAGTTCCACAAAATACTGCAGAAATGAATCCAGAAAGAGAGGAAAATGTCAATATGGAGCTTTGATGTCATTAATGATGCAGATGAACAAGACAATGGAAGAGAATACGAAAAAAATGGAAGAGAATACGAAAAAAATGGAAGAGAATTCAAAAGAAGTCAAAGAAGACATAAAAAAAATAGAACAGAAAATGGAAGAGAATACGAAAAAAATGGAAGAGAATTCAAAAGAAGTCAAAGAGGACATGAAAAAAATGGAACAGAAATTGGAAGAGAATTATAGAAAATTAGAAAAGAAAATAGAAGATAATAATAATAAAATTGTAAAGCAAATAGAAAAACAAATGGATAAAAAACTTGAAACTGCAGAGAAAAAAGTAGCAAATGAAATAAAAAGTATACGGAATGACTACAAGAGAAGAATAGACAATGAGAGGACAGAAGTAAAGAGGATTATTCAAGATAATAAGATAGATATAGAACAGAAAATAGAGTTGCAGAAATGTAACTTAGAAGTAAAAATTAACGAAGACAGGAGAAACACAGAAGAAAAATTAGACGATATACAACAAAATATCCAAATAAATTGTAATCAAATAAGAAATGTGGAACAGAGAATAGATGATATTTCACAAATGAGAGACATAGGGAGACCTTACTTAAATTTAACAAATGAGACTGGGATTAAATTCTCTGGTAATATAAAAAATTTGCATCCTAGGGTATACATAAATAGTTTAAAACATAAATTAAGATTTGTGAATAATATTAATGATATTAAAGATTATATTTGAATGACATTAAATGACAATGCAGCAACTTGGTTTGCTAGTATTGAAAATGATTTAGATAATTTTCCAACATTTGAAAATAAATTTTTAAATTATTATTGGGGTGAACTAGAGCAAGCCAAGTTTAGAGAAATTCTATATTTTGGAAAGTATAATCACAATTTAAAATCAAATATGGTAGATTATGCATTGAAACTGATAACAGTTGCAAAATATTTAGAACCACCACTTAGAGAGGATGAAACAGTCTTAAATGTATCTAGACATTTTGATGCTGATGTGGTGCAAACAGTAACTGTACAAAATATTCAAACAATAGATAGTTTTATTAATTTTATGCAAAGAATACAAAGAGGCAATATGACAAGTAATAATAACAACAGAAAAAACAATAATAACTTTCAATATAATAAAAATGATAATCAACAATATAGACAATCATATAACAATAACACTAGGTATGGTGATAGTTTATAAAATTTTAATAAGAATAACAGTAATCAAAATAGACAGAATTTTAATAACAATACTAATTATAATAGACAACATTTTAATAACAGTACTAATAATAATAGACAAGATTTTAACAATAGAAGAAATACAGAGCGACCTAACTATAACAGACAGGTAAATTGTGTTCGAAGGAATAGAAGCTGCGAAGACAGGGAACGAAATAGTACAAGGCAAGAAAATGTGAGTAGAAGTCATAGTAGGGAAAGACATAGGACATCAGATCCAAGTGGTCAGATACCATCTGACAATTCTAATAATCAAAATTTTGTGCAGTAAACTTTCTGAATTACAAGTTAGGCCATTGCTATTATGAAAAACCTTCTGAATTTATTTCTTTAGATGAAGATAAAATTATTGACTCTATTAATTTAATTTATATAAATGCTTTGGCCAAAAATAAAATGATTAAAATTATGATAGATACTGGTTCAGAAAGTACTTTAGTCTCGGAGAATTTTATTTTTAATACATTAAAACTATCAGATATAATAAAGATTCCAAAAATTAAAATTATTGGTGCAAATAATAAGAAGTTGGGTGAAATTGATAAACTAGCCAATTTTAAAATTAATATTCTTAATAAAGAAATTAATATGCAAGGATTTATTGTCAAGGATTTATGTGTTGATATATTAATGGGAAATGATGAATTGGAAAAGAAGAAAGTAAAGATAGATTTTGAAGAAAAAATGGTAACTTTGGAAGGGCAAATAATTAAATTTATGCAGAAAGATGAGGTGGAAGAAGGAATAAGAGTTGATAGGATATTATTAAAAGAAAATAATGATGTTTATGAAGAAGAAATGTATTTTGATGATAGGGATATGTCCCAAAAGAATGTAAAGAATAATTATTGTAGTGAATATTTAAGGAATGGAAATTTTAAGCAGATGGATGCCTACGAGGTGGAGTGCGTAAAATTGGAAGCAAGGAATAATGAGTACATAATGAAGAATAATTTTATTTGCAAAGAAGAAGATATGATAAAAGTTTTAAATTGCCCTCAAGAATATAAATCAATAGTCGTTTCCATATTGCAGCAACACAAGAGACTTGTCAATAAAGAAAATAGAATTGCACAAAATTACATCCATAGTATAAAAGTTAAAGAAGAAAAAGATTTTAAAACAAAATCATACCCAATACCATATAAATACAGAGAAGAAGGAAACAAAACAATTAATAATATGTTAGAAGATGGAATACTAGGAAGAATTACAGAAATGTCATTTTTCACTAAAATCGATTTACAGCATAGTTTTTGGTTAATACATCTAGAAAGAAAAAGTAGACAGTATACAGGATTTCAGATATATGGAGTAGTATATCAATTCAAAGTAGTACCATTTGGACTTCAATCATTTTGCAGTGCTTTATGTAGATGTCTTCATGATATTCTGGATCAATATGAACATTTTGTAATTCACTACATTGATGATATATTAATTTTTTCTAAAACTGCTGAAGATTATGAGAAACACCTAAAAATTATATTCAATAGATTAGACAAAGTTGGACTAAAAATAAATCAAGAAAAATGTACATTTTTTCAAAAAGAAATAATAAATCTAGGTTGTAAACTTAATACTAAGGGAATAGAAATGGATCCAAAACGGACACAGGTCATTCAGGAATATAAAACACCACACAATTTAAGAACTTTAAGAGGTTTCATTGGAATAATTAATTATTATAAAAGGATGATACCAGATCTAAGTATAACACAAATAATAACAACACTATCAGCTTACTGATATATCCATTTTATTCAATAGACTTGATTTATTAAATAGATGGTAGATTTCATTGTTGTGAATCAATTTGACATCATACTTGTTGAATTTTGTACCTATGGAAATTGTTTGGTACCCTAAAAATCATAATTTGGGGTTAGATACAGAATTGATTGTGTAAATGTCTTTATAAAAAGTGTAAAACTTACCAATTTATATGGATGAAAGCCTTTTGAATGGAAATAATTCCTAGATTTGTATCCTAACATCCATTGTAAAATGTAAACACACAACACACAAACTTCTATTTGACATGACAGTTTGACATAAACAGTGAACAGGGATGTATTTAAAAAAAAATGAATTATTAATTTATTAAGGTATGTGGATAAGAAAATTAATATTTAAAAAAATAATTAAGTAAATTATTTATTTTAAATATTATTTTGGGGTATTGATATGATATAGGAGAAAGAAAAATAGTGATTAGAAATTAATTTATAAGTTACACATTAGATAATATTAGATATTTGGTTGTTTTAATAAGTTATATACTAGAGAATTTTATAAAAATATATTTATGTGAGGGCATTTTTAAGAAATTAGCATATAATAATTGTAAAAAGTTGTAGTTTAATGTTGTAAATATATTTAAGTGAGCCATGTGCATAGGCAACCAACTATACATGTGAGTGATAGACAGATATACATACTCTCCAAGTGACATTTTAGGAAATAATTGGGAATATAAAGTGGGGTTATAATAATATATTGTTTGAAATGTGTATTTTATTAAATTAGAGTGTTAGTTACTAATTTAAATGTTTATTCTGATCTGAAAAGCCTAAATGTCAACAAAATTATCAATAGAACATTAACGAATTCTCCAGAATGCAGAATTTGACCTTTGTTTATGTTGGAACATTCTGGAATAATGATTATGTCGGTGGATCGAACAGATACTTTTTTCGAGAACATCCATATAGAAGAAATAGATCTAAATAGAACATGATTTCTTACCAAATGGTTCTGGAACATCCGAAAAGATATAAATACCCGTGATTTGGATTCAAGATGGCAGTTTATTATGAAAGTTAGTAGAAGATAGACTCATTTAGTTAGTGAAGTCAATTGTTCAGAATTTTCAAGACAGTCAATCAGTTACAAATGGTCCAATTGTTTAATATAGTGAGTTAAATGAAGATTAAAAATTATGCACATTTATAATTATACACAAATAATTATTGAAGATTAAAAAAGTATATTAGAAGAATATTGGAAGAAATTAAAATTATATTATGATTGGAGATTAGTATAAATCAACTTATAATAATTGGATATTGGTATATTGAAAAGAAGAATAAATATAAATGCTGTTTTGCTGGTTTGCTTGGTGGTTTATAAATGCTGGTGAAGAAAAATATATCTTAAATTGGTAGAAGCTGATAATTGGAAAAAGTAATTTCACAAAAACAAGGATAACCGAATTACGAAGACATTCAGTGGTGATTAGAATCTATATAGTGGAAAACAGTTCATTTAGGCATTCAGTGAAAGAAAGGTATAAAATTTTGTTAATATAATTTAGTTAGTGTCATAACAGTTTCAATTTTGAAGACAGTTTGTTTAAATTTTACATTGTCTATAAAATTTAATTAGTTTTATAAGAATATCACTTTAAAGATAGTTTATTTTAAATTTACATTGGCTAGGTTAGATATATATATATATATATATATATATATATATATATATATATATATATATATATATATATATATATATATATATATATATATGTGTGTTTCATAATAGTTATAATAAAGATAATTTAAAAAAGTACTTACAAACTAATTCTTTGAGAACCGCGATAAAAACCCTATATATTATATTATTAAAAATACTCATTGCTCATCATTCACAAACAAACAATACATCATAACAATATATATAATTATATGACCCGTTATATTTCCCTATACTATAATATTAAAAAAAAAACAATATATCGAAAAAATTTCTGCAAATAATTTATTAACTTTAGTTTTTATTATAGCATTTTTAGCAAGAAATAAAACCTAGTTTATTTAAGATTTCCAAAGCAATACTATTTTTAGAAACAATTGAATAGGACAATTTGTTGTTTTCATAAAATATATTATAAATAAATTATTTACAATTTTATTAAACAAGCATAAATTAGTCATAAATATTTATGTTTTCAAATACAAATTATCTCAAATATTACAATAAAAATTAAAAAAAAAATTGTTTAAATAAATTACATAGTTTATTTAACAATTTATTTATTGAAATAATGCATATTCGTAATGTACGTAAACAGTACATACAAATTAAAAAAAGGAACGTCGAAATCCATAAATAAAAACCGGAGATACAGCTAACAGCTCCTTCCCCCTCCCTTTCACAATTTGAAGCTTTGTTGACGATTTCATTCAGGGGCCATCTTTTTAGAATTGCGTACGTTAAAACTATAAAGTATGTTCTTTTAAATAACGCTAATTAGATTTCTTAATTGTTATAAACAAAGCTGCTATGAATATAAAGAAAGAAGCTAACTTTGTCCCAAATTATTTTAGGATAAACTTTTTTTCTTTTAAATTTGTGAAAAAATTCAGGCTTTTCAAGTATAAAAAATAATATTCTTACAGGCAATGGTTAAAAAGTTATTCTAATTGTTTATAAGCCAAAAATCGACATGTTTTTGCAAAATTATTTTGCAATATTTAAAAATAATTTTTTTAATTTTTTTTAATGTAAATAATAGAACAAGTCTTCTTCTTCCAGAAACTACCCTCACAATTACCAAAAATATATAATTTTCTGACTTATATTGTTGCAAAAAAAAATGAATTTGGGATAAACAAATAAAATAACTTTTTGACCATATTTTAACCACTACAAGACACAGCATTCCATGAAATATAAAACTTAAGGTTTTTAATATAAAAAGTTTTTGTTACAGAAGTCCATACCACTCAAAACAACTGTCGTTTGCCTGGCCGGACGAGTGTCATGAAAAAATGCTTATTTCCCTGGGCTATAATGTGCGGTTTGGTCATTTATTGTAACTTACGAATTATTTTTTGCATCGTCGCATGTCATTTTATTTTTAGATTTTAGATTCGCAGTGCTTATAAGTAGATTTTTATGGTAATATTATTTAGTTCATGATACTAAGTATCTCTTGTTATATTTAAAATTTGTATTATTTTTTCTCACGTTCAAAATGACTGATGTTGCAAAAATTATAAAATTAAGAGGGCATACTAAAGCTTGTATTACTAGAATTCAAACATTTGTCTCAAAAAACCAAAATGTAGTTTTAGATTGCGGTCAATATATTGCTCGCAAAAATGTATTAAATGAAACTTATCGCGAGTATCTCAACCTACAAAAGGAACTTGAATTAGAAGATTTTGATAAATACTGTTCAGATAGGGACATAGTTGAAGAACAGTATTATAATTTAGATTCATATTTGCACGAGAAAATCACGCAATTATCTGCAAAACCAGTTCAAACTCAACCTATTGTAACAAATGTAACACCATCTGTTAGCACAATTCAAAATGTAAAGTTGCCAGAATTAAAAATACCTTTTTTCGGGCGAAATCTCAGAATGGCCCAGATTTTGGAAGTTTTCACCAAATTAATAACAAATGATAAACAGTTATCTAATGCTCAAAAACTTATTTATCTCAAATCAGTGTTAAGGAATGAACCGTTAAAGTTAATTGACAATCTAGAAATAATTGATTCCAATTTTGAAATTGCAATACAAAATTTATGCGATAGATTTGAAAATAAATATTTACTAGTAAACAGTTATTTGAACAGTTTATTAAATGCTCCACTCATTACAAAACTCAATGCACATGCTCTAAGGGATTTCTTAACTCCAATTAAAAGCCATCTCGCCGCCTTAGAAAACCTCAACATCTCGAATCAACTCACTGATTTAATTCTTATCAATCTCTTTACTCAAAAATTAGGGTATAATACTAAAAGATCATTTGAAACCGAGCGTAATATAAACAAACTCCCAAGTTTAATGGAGTTCCTTGAATTTATTGAAAGAAAATGCAAAATTCTCGAAAATCTTGTTCCTGGGTACTCTCATTCTCCGAAACAAAAACAACCTTCTCGTTTTACTTCTCTTAACACAGTTAGCAATAATTTGCAGTATAGTAGTAATAATCAGTATTTTAAATGTTTCTTATGTCAAAATAACTCTCATAAAATATACACTTGCCAGGAATTCTTAAATATGTCTAAAGATGAGCGGTTTCAAACGGTCAAGGCAAAGAAAGCGTGTCTCAACTGCTTGGCTATTGATCATTCAGCAAGCTCATGTACCTCTGCGTCAAATTGCGCTAAATGTAACAGGAGACATCACACATTGCTTCACTTCTCTAACGCTTCTACTTATAACTCAAATAGTTCTCGTTTCATTTCAAGAACAAATCAAGATTCTCGTAGTCTACCCACTAGAAACACTCACTTCCAAAACACTCGCCACTCTCAAGACTCACAAGGAAATCATAATTCTCAAAATATTCGCCAGTCTCACAATATGCATGATGCTCCAAATTCTCGTACTCACTCTAATGTATCTCGTGATCCCAATACTCAAAGCGAAACTTCAAGTTCTCCTGCAATCCCACGAATAGCAAATCAATCTCAGTCTAATGATGTCTACCGAGCATCATCTCTCTCTACACTCTCAGGCAAAAAGGAGGTTCTACTCCAAACAGCATGTGTTACAATTTATGAATCTCATAATAATCCCGTTAAGGTTCGCTGCGGGTCAATCCCACAAAACATTTTACACTCTCTTGTGCGATTCTCCCAACCATCACTTGTAGGCACCCTCAAATTACATTGGATTTTAATACTCTCAAAATTTCACCAAACATTCACCTAGCTGATCCAGAATTTTGTACTCCTGCCGAAGTTCAAATGATGCTTGGAGCAGATGTTTATTTCAACTTACTTACTTACGGGTTAATAAAATTAGGCCCTAATCTTCCTACCTTAACAAATACTCATCTCGGATATCTTGTAGGTGGAAATGTACCTCAACACTCTGGGTCAACTGACTCATATTCCACACTTAACATGAAATGAAGTATCCTTGTTCGTTCAAGCTCAAAATACCGATTCACTCGTACGGTCGTTTTGGGAAATAGAAGAAATCTCGTCTTCTACTTGTACTCCAAAAATCCTAACTCCTTCGGAGCAACAGGCCGAAGACATTTTTAAATCGTCACAAAAAAATTATCATCTGGTAGATTCCAAGTAGATCTCCCTTTCAAATTTCCCAACGAATATAAAAAATTGGGCGAATCGTTTTTCCTCGCAAAGAAGCGATTCCTAAACCTCGAACAGAAACTGATCAAGTCAGATCAATTATACGCGCAGTATAAACAATTTAATCATGAATATATTGCACTTGGACATTGCAGATATGTGCCCCTCTCCACTCGAAATATTCACTCTGATTTAAAATACTTTATTCCTCACCATTGCGTTTTAAAGGATAGCGTAACAAATAAGTTGCGTGTTGTCTTTGATGGCAGTATGAAAACTACCTTCAATCTAAGTCTTAATGACATAATGCTTCCTGGTTATACGGTACAACGCGAATTATTCGATATTTTGATAAATTTTAGATTATTTAAATACTGTATTGTAGCAGATCTACGCCATATGTACAGACAAATTCGAGTAAATCCCGAACAGGTCTTTCTGTTGAACATCTTATTGCGTGATTCACCTCAAAAAGATTTGAAATGTCTTCAACTCGAAACTGTCACTTTCTCATATCTCTAATGAAGCTAGTTATGTAATCAATCCTGAAAATCACACGAACAAAATTCTCGGCCTATGTTGGAATTCTCACTCAGATCATTTTTCAGTTCTTGTGCCAAAGGTTACCGTTAAGGATACCTATACAAAAAGAGAAGTTCTCTCTTTAATCTCTTCCATTTATGACCCTATCGGATTGATTAACCCTGTAGTGGTATCTGCCAAATTAATTATGAGAAAGATTTGGTTAGAAAGGTCGAATTGGGATGACCATCTCAGTCCAAATGCAAAACTCTAGCAATGTAACAAGTACTCAAATACATGGGTTTTCGGATGCAAGTCTTAGCGCGTATGGTGCTTGCGTTTATTTAAGAACATCACATGAAAATGGCTTTATCTCTTGCAATCTAATTTCCTTAAAGAGTCGTGTTAGTCCTGTAAAAGTTGTGACTCTTCCTCGATTAGAACTTCTAGGAGTATTATTACTCTCTAATCTTGTTACGAAGATTCTTTCTGTCTTGATTCCATCCCAATCTCAGATAAATTCTGTCAATTTATGGACAGATTCCGAAATCGTCCTCGCATGGATTAATTCACACCCTTCTCGTTGGTCTACCTTTGTAGCCAATAGAATAACTCAATTTCAAGAACTCACCTCCAACTATACATGGAGACATGTACGATCGAAAGACAATCCTGCGGATATATTATCTCGTGGTGCTACACCCTTGCAGTTGCTTGATTGTGATTTTTGGTTTAATGCTCAATTTTTGTCAGATCCATACTTTGATTTCAACCTCTTTGTATCTAATGGTCCTTCGAGTATTAATGTTGATGAACTGCCTGAACTCAAAAGGGTTACTCATCTGATCAGAAAACCAGATTCACAAGTGTATGATGCCCTCTGCAAATTTTCATGTTTCACTTGACTTCAAAGAGCTTTTTCATACTGCCTTCGTTTTATTCACAATGTAAGAGCTAAGTCTCATAGACATACAGGTCCTCTCACTCCACATGAACTCTCTAGTTCTGAGTTAATGATTATCAAATTGACCCAGTCTCATTTCTTCAGTTCGGAAATCCAATTTTTAATGGATAATCGTCTGCTTAACGATAAGTCTATTCGTAAATTGAATCCCTTTCTAGATTCGTCTCAAATGATACGAGTAGGCGGTCGTCTTCTCCTTTTAGATGTTCCTTATGATCAGAAATTTCCTCTACTGTTACCCTCAAAATCACATATTGTCAATTTACTACTTACTCGAGAACATCAAAGACTTCTACATTCTGGCCCTCAAAATACACTGTCCAATGTTAGAGTGAAATTCTGGCCTCTTGATGGTCTTCGACAAATCAAACGTATAATACAAAATTGTCTTACTTGTTACCGTTTTAACGCACAAGTCGCTTCCCAAATCATGGCTAATCTCCCGAGGGAAAGATTCAAATTACACGTCCATTTATAAAAGTTGGAGTTGATTATGGTGGTCCATTTCCAATCAAGACCTCTAAACTTAAGAGAGCTCCACTTACTAAGGCCTATATGGCAGTGTTTGAATGTTTAGCTACTCGCGTCGTGCATGAGGAATTAATTTCCAGTCTTTCTACTGAAGCGTTCTTATTGACTTTGAAAAGGTTTATCGCCCGAAGGGGTAATCCGAGTATAATTTTCAGCGATAATGGCACAAACTTTCTAGGTGCGAAAAATCAATTGAAAGAACTTTTTGAGTTGCTTCTCAAAGGTGATACCTCTGAATCTATTCGCTCTTTCGCTACTTCATGTCAAATTTAATGGAAGTTTATCCCTCCACGCTCACCACATCACGGTGGTATTTGGGAAGCTGCCATAAAGAGCTTCAAATATCATCTCGTAAGAATAATGGGTAACTCCAATTTTACTTTCGAAGAACTATCCACTGTACTTTCGCAGATTGAAGCAGTGCTCAATTCACGCCCTATCTGCGCGCTCTCAGATGACCCGTCCGATTTTTCCTTTCTTACTCCCGGACACTTCCTTGTTGGATCTAACTTAATGTCTTATCCTGAATCAGATCTCTCTGATATTCAAGAAAATAAATTGTCTTTGTGGAATAAATGCACAAGAATTCAGCAGCATATGTGAAAGGTTTGGACCCGCGATTATCTTAATGGGCTTCAAAATAGACCTAAATGGTTCACTCCTCAGGTAGGCATAAAGCCTGGTGATCTCGTCTTGCTTAAAGACGAAAACTCGCCTCCTCTCAAATGGCCTATATCACGGGTAGTTGAGACATATCCGAGAAAGGACAACAAGGTAAGAGTTGTTAAGGTCAGAACTCCTGAAGGGTTATACGTTCGCTCTATTGCTAAACTGTGTCCTCTTCCTATGACTCACCTTCAAGAATTTTAATAGTTTCTTAGTTTAGTTATACCTTTATTCAAATTGTACATATATTACATGTACATAATATTTTTTTGATGCGTTCACATCAAGGGGGGGACTATGTTGCGTAGCGCAACCTAAAATTATGATCCAAATGACGAGCACCCTTTTTTCAGAACAAACAACTACTTTTGGTTTTGGGTCGAGTTGGGCCCGAGAGTGCACGATGGAAGTCGCTTATATGCTTTGCACAGAATTGTGAAATTATGACGTATACATCATTCCCTTCTCAGCTTCTCAACCTTATTAGAGTCAACATCAGTCATATAATTATATATATTAGTTATTAAAAATAACTCGCTCATTTTCACCACAGAATGTTTGTATCATAGTGCAAAATAAAGTTTTTCAATTCGTAAGTGTTTAAAAGTGTAATCCGAGAATTGTGATCGCCAACGTAAGGTAACACATTTTCATTATTTATAATCACTCGAACCAGATCAAAGGTACTGCCCCAACAGGCAGGGAGCAACATTTCAGGAGGAGAAATAAAATCCCCCGGTGTTCTACAATATGTACAAATATATTTAAAAAACACAGAAATTAAAAGACTTTACAAATAAAATTTGACATTGAAGTTTGTAATAAATGTCATGATTAAATTATCTTAAGCAGGTTCGTCACAGCAATACGATAAAAAAAATTAAAATGACTTCAAATATAAAAATAAAAATAACAATAAAAGAAATGTTACAAGAATGATATTTCTTTGATGAATTATTAAGGTTAGTTGTTATTAAGGTGAATGTTAGCTGTTTTCAATATTTATAAATTTTGTTCAATATATTACAATATATGTTACTTAACTGTCCAGTGTCCGTTTTATAATTTAAAGTGTTTTTATTTTTGTTAATGTGATACATCTCAGGAAATAATCTACTTTTGTAGTTATCATCCTGTGCCAAAATGTGAGCTTTGTTATAGTCAAGCATATGACCGGTGTTTTCACAGTGCTCAACTACTGCTCAAGTATTTTTTCCCAAGCAGCAATCACTTTTATGTTGTGTGATGCGTTGTTTTAGCCATTGTGATGTTTGACCAATGTAGCTATTTTGACATCCTAGACAAGGTATTTCATAAACAATATTACTTTTGTATAAGGTTGGTACTGGGTCTTTGATTTGTGAAAATAGTTGTTTGCTGTTCATGGTATTATATTTAGCTATACTACTATTAGGAACATTTTTGAATATGGATATGAGGGAATGAGTTAGACCATTAATAAAGGGGAGTTTTTTTATATTTGATTGATTTGTTGTTAGAATCATGGATGGGACCGTCATAGATCTTATTAACGAACGTAGAAAACGAGAAACAGGACTTCGAGCAGTTTCAATCGAAAGAGTTTTTCTGTGGACAATCTAGGCAACAACAAGTGGTACGATCGGAACTTTTTCGTGGTAAATACAACCCTAATTCTAGGACAAGCATGCATCTATATGCTATGCAATTACATAGTGCTGCACAATATTTGGATGGCAAATTGACAGAGAGAATTCATTATCCACATAATAGTTCATTTTGAAAACCAGATTGAAAATATCAGACTCAATTTCCCTTTCAATGATTTCAACATGCTTTGCAATTCAAAACCACAGATTTAGAAATAATAATAGTTTTCAAAATTTTAATAACAATAAATTGTATCATAACTATCATAATTATCAAACTAGAGAAAATAGAAATTATTTTAATAATAATAGGTATCAAAATAGGAGTCCTAATAATTATAGATCCAATAACAATAGGTATACCTAATAATAATGCACGTGGAGATTATAATAGCCATAATAATACTAATAGAAACTATAACAATAATAACAATTCAAATAATCATGAAAATACTTTTTATAATCAAAATAATACTAATTCTTATAATACAAATCATAATAATAATCGACAACCAGAAAGCTGTACTACTTTCGACGTCCAGATTCGTGCGAAAATTTTTGGGAGATACACCGATGTACCAAGTCACCTCGGACTCGATAACATGGAAAGAGTCCCACCAGAGCTCAATCCTTTTGATACCGTAGCTTTCTGGGATGAGTGAATTTTCCCCTTAGAGGGAGTGTGAGCCGTATGGCTAAATCTGGATCGACAACCACTTTCTGCATGATCTTGTAGAGATGTTCATTCAGACCTAGCTTTTTTATGTTTTCTAGGAGGTTCTTTCGAATGACTCCAGTAGTAGAGAGTATAATAGGTATTGTCTGGGTACTTTCGATTCTCTACTGTCTTCGTATTTGAATTTCCAGAGCCCTGTACTTTTTCGTAAATTTCGGCAATTTTTTCGTTCTGTTTAACACGAAGATTATTGTTGTTGGGTATCGCCACATCAATTAATGTTGTAATGTAAATCGACAACCATCAATACAAAATTGTAATAATTCAAATTCGCATCAACCTTCTAATAACCATAATCGTAGTGACAGTAGGGCGAAGTTTGGTGTCAATAATGTAGTGTTGGATGGGCAAGTCTCTAGTGAACCATCAACCTCATCAGCTGTTCAGATTGAAATATTTGAGCAGGGTTTTATGGAGCGCACCTGCTAGGCACTATAGCAGCTAAATTGTATGAACATCAAAGGGAATTTTTGGACATGGGAGTTAATGTAGTATCTAAAAAGTTTAAGGGATTAATTTTCATTAAAGTTTAATTTTGTAATCAATATTTTAAAATTTTGTCGGACACTGGATCAGAAATTTCATTAATTAGTCAAGATGTCATAAAAAGGTTAAATTTAGAAAGCTCATTTTTTTAAATTCCTAAGTTAAGTTTAGTAGGTGCAAATAACAAAATAATTATGTTAATAAAAGTATATATAGATAATAAATCATGTTAATAAAAGTATTGTTGGTCACATTAAGTTGATCAAAGAAGATTATATTATTCAACTGATTGTCATCGATAAGATGAAATATGATAGCATGATTGGATCGGATATGTTAGACAAGATGGGTATGGTGATTAATTATGAGAAAGGATTAGTACAAGTGAAAGATGAGTACCTATGTTAAATTTGAGGAAGAAGAAAATATAGAAAAGGATATAAAATTGATGAATATGAGAAAAATGTATATAGAAGATGGAAAAATATTTAATGAAAATGATTTAGTGAATAATGATTATAGAGATATTAATAATGTATTATATAAGGATGTTGAAGATGATATAAGTATAATTTGAATTATACTGTATGAAGGACTTTCAAGTGAAGAAAACAGATTTGCTAGTGAGTATGTTCACAAAATAGAAGTTAGAAATATTCAACACTTTAGAGCAAAAACATATCCGATACCATTTAGATACCGAGATGAAGTGAATAGAGAAGTACAAAGGATGTTAGATAATGGTATAATAGAAAATGCAAGTCGAGATTGGTAAACCTAATTGTTGTAGTCAAAAAGAGCAGTGGAGAGTTAAGGCTTTGCTTAGATCCAAGAAACTTAAATATTCATACCATACCACCATATGAGGCATCTGCTACAACAGAAACCATTTTCGGGAGAATAACGGGGGCGAAATATTATAGTAAAGTAGACTTAAGACATAGTTTTTGGTTAATTTCTTTAGTCCAAGAATCCAGTGATTTTATAGCGTTCATGATAGATGGTGTTCTTTACAGATTTTGTGTTGTTCCTTATGGTTTACAGAGTTCTTGTATCGCTTTGGTTCGTGCTATTTATAATATTTTAGCAAATTACGAATTCATTCTCCACTACATTGACAATATTCTTATAGTGTCGAAAGATAAACATTCACACTTAAAACATACTGATTAAAAGAATTAGATTCATCTGGTCTCAAAATTAATATAAATAAATGTCAATTGTTTCAAGATACTGTCACTTTCCTGGGATACGAAATAGATAATTTGGGAGTTTCAATGGACGAAGAAAGAGTAGAAAGAATAAAGGAATATTCAATTCCCAAAAACATTAAAAATTTGCGTGGTTTTCTTGGTTTGATAAACTATTTCAAATGACTTGTACCTGATTTAAGCCAGAAAATAGTTGCTTTGAATTATTTGCTGAAGAAGGGAATAAAATGTTATTGGGGTAATGAAGCAATCTGCTTTTGAAAACATAAGAAATCAATTTTGTCAAAATCTAAAAGTATACCATCCTGATTATAACTTGCCATTTACTTTACAAACAGATGCATCTATGCATAAATTATCAGGAGTATTATTGCAATATCAGAATGAATTCGAAGTGCCAATCAGTTTTGTGTTCCGTTTGACTCGATCGTATGAGCAAGGGGGGGGGGGGAACTGGAATTTGCTAGTATTGTATTTTGTGTCAACAAATTACATTTTTATCTATTAGGTAGTAAATTCTTTATAGAGACAGATCATCATCATCATCATTTTGGCTTTACAACCCTGTGTGGGTCCTAGCCTCCCCAAGAATTTTTCTCCAGTCGTCCCTATCCATCGCCTTCCTCCGCCAAGCACGTATTTCCATATTTCTCATGTCTTCATCGATGTTATCTAGGAATCTTGTTCTGGGTCTTCCTCTTCTTCTTTGACCAATAGGTCTATCAAGGAGCGTTTTTCTAGCTGGGTCGGTTTGCTCCATCCGCATTACATGGCCTACCCACCTCAGACGTCCTATCTTTATGCGTTTTACGATATCTGGTTCCTGGTATATCCTATAGAGTTCGAAGTTGTATCGTCTTCTCCAGACACCATTTTCATTTACCGCTCCATAGATGCGCCTTAGTATTTTTCTTTCGAAACATCCTAACATGTTTTCATTGCTTTTTGTTAAAGTCCAGGTTTCTGAACCATATGTTAGGACTGGGCGTATTATTGTTTTGTAGAGTTTTACTTTTGTATTTCTTGATATAACTGTAGATTTAAAAAGGAGATTAAGCCCAAAATAGCATCTATTAGGCGTGCAAATTCTGCGGTTTATCTCTACGGTAGTGTCATTTTCAGTATTGACGAGCGTTCCCAGGTATACAAATTCGTTAACTGCTTCGATGACGTCATTTTCTATAACAAGTGGCCGTAGTGGTTGCGTACCTATTTTCATGTATTTTGTTTTATTGGTGTTTATTATTAAACCCATTTTTGTAGCCGCTTCCTTTAATGCTACGTACGCCTCTTGTGCTGCGTTTTCCGTTCTCCCAACAATATTGATATCATCAGCATATGATAAGATTTGCAAAGATTTGTTATATATTGAACCGGTAGTTGTGATTTGTGACGTACGTATTACTTTTACCAGAGCTAGATTGAATAGTATACCGGAGAGTGGGTCTCCCTGACGTAGCCCGTTATTTGTTTTAAAAAGTTCAGAGAGTTCCCCCTGGATTCGTACTTTGCATTCAACTTTTTCAAGGGTTAGTTTGGTTAAACTTACCAACTGATTTGGTACTCCTAGGTCTATCATTGCTCTAAACAATTCTCTTCTATTTACAGAGTCGTAGGCTGCCTTGTAGTCTATAAATATGTAGTGCGTGTCTACACCGTATTCCAGTGTTTTCTCTAGAATTTGTCTTAGGGTTGAAATCTGATGAATTGTTGATTTACCACCTCTGAAACCAGCCTGGTATTGTCCTATTATTCGCTTTGCATATGGTGCCATACGATGGCATAGTATATTGGAGAATATTTTATACGCTGCATTTAGGAGCGTAATTCCTCGATGGTTAGAGCATTCAAAGATATCTCCCTTTTTGTGTATGGTGCAAAGTATTCCAATATTCCAATCATTGGGAAGGGACTTCTGTATCCATATTTCTTTTATAAGCTGTTGTAGCGCTATTATGATATCGTGGCCACCTTCTTTATATAATTCCGCTGGGAGATTATCTATTCCGGGTGATTTGTTTCTGGCTAGTTTGTTTACAGCGTCTTTAACTTCCAGGATCGTTGGTGGATCCTCCTCCCTCTCGTCTGCTCCGCTTACCTCGCAGCTTTCGTGTTCCGGGTTTTCTTCTTCTTCCTCTATATTAAGTATCTGGTTAAAATATTCCGTCCATCGGCTTAGTACGTCTGTTCTTGTTGTTAAGAGATCGCCATTTAAACTTCTACATTGATTTGTGTTTGCCTTAAATTCTTTTCTGTTGATGTTATAGAGACAGATCATTTATTATTAATTAGTGTTATGAATAATCGTTTGTTAAATAACCGCATAGGGGGCTTTTTAACTCCAAGAGTATAATTTCGAAATAAGATTTATCTCAGAAAAACTTAATGTAGTAGCTGATGCACTGTCACGAGATAATAATGCTAGATATGAGGGAAGAACCAAAATTTACATTGGAGTTAACATCATGAATAATTTGGAAGGATTATTAGGAAGGACACAATAAGACAAGACCAACTGACTTTGATGGAATGTGACAAACAACGAGCGACAATAGCAAACATTTTTTATATAAAAAGGATAAAACAACAGGAATGCTATGTAATTTCACAGAATTTGGCACATGAAATTTTATTAAATTTACATGTCAATAATGGACATGCAGGAAGTAAGAAAATTTGGTTGATATTCAGGGAGAATTACATTAATAGACATGACAAAACAGTCATTAAAAATATAACCAAACAGTGTTGTTACGGCACTGTTCCTTCGGCCGTCATCGATCATCGGTCAGGATCACTCAGCATTTCTGAACCAGGTGGTCCAAGGAATATTTTGGCAATCAACAGAGTAGAACCAAATGGCAAACTCCTACTAGCGGTTTGAAACCAGGTATAATGGTTATCATCAAAGGAGACTCTACTCCTCCACTAAAATGGGATGTGGCAAGAGTGGCTGAAGTTCATCCTGGACTAGACGGTGTAGTTCGTTGTAACGATGCTCTGATCGTTTAACAGTTCGAACCGTGGGAGTGTTAATATTTGCGCATCCACTTCTACAACGTGACGGCGAAGTGGAAATCAGAACGGCTATTTAAGGCGTGTAAATAGCGGAATTAGACAGTCTTGTAGCTAGCGCTCTAGGCTCCCTGACTCGCCGGTGTAGTGAACCTGCGAGCCATTCAAGGACAGAGAGATTTCCGTATTGAGGATCGTACTCTGTCCCTAACCAAGCGGAACCCATCGGTATTGCGTATTGAGCATTACCGTGGATCTGCACAGAATCAATTGGGACAGAGAGATTTCCGTATTGAGGATTATACTCTGTCCTTAGCCAAGCGGAACCCGTCGGCATTGTGTATTGAACATTGCCATGGGTCTGCACTGCTAAATATTTTGTTTGCGAGCATATTCGGAGCTTTCGCTGAATTGAAGCGAAAGCGAGCATAAATCTGCGCGCGATCGATTTCTCCCCATTTCGTTTCTTATTAGTACTAATTTCTTTTCTTTTATAGACGTTCGCCGAGGACTTCGTGCATCACGGGATCCAGTAGAATTCGTTTTAGTTTTATTCATTGTATAAGTATCCAACGTAGAATTCCTTTTATTTTTATTTATTGTAGATATACTAAATTAATAGATTTATTTTTACTTCAAACCTGTGTTTTACTGAGTCTGTCGCCCCGAAAGAGCTACCCATCACAAACTGGCGCCCGAGCAAAATTAATAACATGCCGACAGATAAAGACACAGACTCAGTAACAGGTACGTCGTGGATAAACCGACTTTGCAAAGAGGAATTGCAGAGCGAGGCCGAAAAATGCGGCTTAGATCCCAAGGGAACCGTCGACGAATTGAGAGCACGACTCAGGACCTATTTTAAAAATCGCGAGGAAGCTACAGGAACAATCCCAAAAGAAAAAATTCTGTTCCCAAAAGGGAACAGAATCCGACACACTGACCCAGGAAATTTCGGGCATCCGAAGACAATTACAGGAATTAACAATAACGAAACAAATGGGGCAACCAGAATTGCTAAATCAAGTACGAAAGTGGAACACACACTTAGACAAGAAACATTCGGATACAATAGAATTCTTAGAGAGAATAGACGAATTAAGCTTGGCCTACGAGATCGATAAACAAGATCTACTAAGAGCATTACCAGAATTATTAGGAGACCACGCTTTGTTATGGTACAGAAACAATAACAAAAATTGAAAGTCATGGACAGATTTCAGCGAAGATTTTAAAAAAGCTTTCTATCCCAGGGGATATTTGCTACAACTAGAAGAGGAAATCCGAAACAGATTTCATTAATTCAAACATTAATCAGACGAGAAGGATCTTTTTCTAAAAACCAAGAACTTGAAAGGATATACAAAAATTTGTAACCAGAATATAAGCTTTATGCTCGCCGCCGGGATTTCGGAAACTTAACCGAATTACAGGATTTAGCCCAAGAATACGAAGCTCTAGAAGACGAAAAGACCCGAGCAAATCAGATTTGCCGTGGAAACTGGAGACGCACGGACCAAGCGGAGTACGATGCAAAAACGGCATGCTTTAGATGCAAGATGCCAGGTCACAGCCGTAAAAACTGCAAAAACCCATGAAAAAAGTTTTGTTCGCGTTGCGGCAGAGAAGGGGTTTACAGCAGCGACTGCTGTTTCAGGCGTCAGGGAAACGAATTACAGACTGGAGAAACAAGGAGTCATCCCAGTCTGTAAAACAAGATTCGACTCCATTCGTTTTCGCCGTTACACAGCCAGCAAGCAATGACATTCGACTGTTCGCATCACTAAAAATAGGGCAAAGAACATACAGAGCGCTCATCGACACAGGAACTACTAAAAATTACGTCGAGGATAGAATAGCTCAGATATACAAGGACTCTCTAGATAGCTACAGCAGGAGAACAAGACTAGCAAATGGAGCGTCAATGGAGCTTAACCAGAAGTTGACAATTGAATGCGAGATCGATAAGTTACAAACCCGACAAACATTCATAGTAATGCCAGGGTTGACGGAAGATGCCCTACTAGAAGTGGAATTCCTCAGGAACCATTCTATCGAACTTAAATTCGATAAACATACGACCAAACAATACATACAACATCAAGAAGAGACATGTAACACTTTAAAAGACTCCACTCAAAATACGGAGTTAGAAAGGTTCCTAAGAAAAGAACTAAGGGAGTTTGAGAACATAACAAGACCCACGAACTTAATAAGACACGAAATAAAATTGAAGAAAAAGTGCGATCCAGTCAAGCAGCTTTATAGGCGGCACAATCCCGCAATGCTACAGATCATCAACCAAGAAGTGGACAAGATGTTAAAAGAAGGAACCATCGAACCCTCCACAAGTGGTTGGAGTTCACCGATTGTACTAGTTAGGAAAAAGGATAACTCGTACAGATTTTGCATTGACTTTAGAAAAGTCAACGAACTATCAGATAAGGACGCATATCCGTTACCCAGAATATCGGAAATTCTGGATAGACTTAAGGAAGCAAATTTTATATCGACCCTCGATTTGAAACAGGGATATTTTCAAATACCCCTAGAAGAAACAAGCCGCCCAGTGACAGCATTCAGCGTACCCGGAAAAGGCCATTTTCAGTTCAAAACCACCCCATTCGGACTGCATTCCGCAGGAGCCACTTTCCAACGCCTACTGGATAAGGTAATACCTCCCGATATGGAATTCGCGTTTGCCTACTTGGATGATATCGTAGTAATATCTAAAACGCTCCAAGAGCATTTAAATCACCTATATGAAGTTTTCCAAAGACTGAAAGAAGCCAGATTACAGCTGAACTTCGAGAAATGCACGTTTTGCAGGCAGAACTCAGATACTTAGGACATGTGGTTGGAGCAGAAGGAATAAAAACTGACCCGGAGAAAACCAACGCTATAACCGGACTTACAGCACCGAGAAATGTGCGTCAACTCCGCCGGTTCCTAGGAATAACATCATGGTACCGCCGATTCATAGAGAACTATTCGACAATAGCAGGCCCGCTAAACATGCTGCTGAAGAAGAAGATAAGATGGAAATGGACCGATAAGCAGGAAAACGCGTTTGAAGAGCTAAAATCAAAACTTACATCGGCCCCAGTATTAGCATGCCCCGATTTTTCGAAAACATTTTACCTGCAAACAGATGCGTCGAACTGTGGACTTGGAGTTGCACTAACACAGAAATACGACGGCCAGGATAAAGTAATTGCATATGCTAGTCGAACCCTCACACCAGCCGAGACAAAATATTCCACAACGGAAAAAGAATGTCTATCCATCGTGTACGGGATAAAGCAAATGAGGCCGTATATAGAAGGATACAATTTTAAGGTCATATCAGACCATCAGTCCCTCAAATGGCTGAAGAACCTTAAAAACCCGTCAGGTCGGTTAGCCAGGTGGAGTTTAGAACTGCAACAGTACGATTTCGAGGTAATATATAGAAAGGGAGTCCTCAACAAGGTAGCAGATGCTTTGTCACGACAACCACAAGAAAACCAGAGCGAAGAACCAAAGTCGGAATTATTAGCATCAGAACTGGAATCATGCAGTTGGTACGATAATTTATATAGGAATGTACTCCAGAACCCAGACAATTTCCCGGATTTACAAATATCAAACGGGAAATTATATAAACACGTTTGGAGCAGCCGTAATTTAGCCGACCCAGAGTTTAATAACCCATGGAAATTATGCGTACCAAGATATAAAAGGAAAGATATTTTGGAGGAAAATCATGACTCGACCACAGCAGGCCACTTAGGAATTGCAAAAACAATTTGCCGAATAGCGCAAAAGTACTATTGGCCTAAGATGTTTAAACAAATTGCAGACTACGTTAGAGCCTGTACGAAGTGCCTCCAATATAAACCGTCTCAAATGCAACCAGCCGGGAAAATGCAACCGTCCACTGTAGAAAAGCCTTGGCATAATGTCTCAGTTGATTTAATGGGCCATTCCCAAGATCTGCAAAAGGAAACATTTTCTTAATAGTCGTGCAAGACCGGTTTACCAAATGGGTCGTCGCCCAGCCAATAAGAGCAGCATCTACGAACTCAATCATCGACACTCTACGATCAAAAGTAGTCATGCAATTCGGTATCCCGAAGAAAATCATCTCGGACAACGGCGCGCAATTCACAAGCGGAAATTTTAAGGCGTTCCTAAAGTCCTATAACATAAATCACATTCTAACACCGCCGTACTCACCTCAATGCAATCCAGTAGAACGAATGAACAAAGTACTGAAAACGATGATAGCTACTTACGTGGAGGAAAACCATAAAGACTGGGACAAATTCATACCAGAATTCTGCTACGCCATAAATTCGTCAAGACACGATTCAACAGGATTTTCACCAGCGCTTCTTAATTTCGGAAGGGAATTAGACACAACAGAGGCGACAAATGGACAAGATATACAGGGGTATGCAGAAAACTTAAACAAGTTAGAAGCGTTAAGAGAACTAGCGAAAGTGCACATGGAACACGCTTTCGAGGACCAAAAGAAACATTACGATCTAAGACGAAGAGACTGGCAGCCACGTCCAGGAGATCGAGTCATGAAAAAGGAACACCATCTATCATCGGCTAGTGCAGCTTTCACCAGCAAACTAGCGCCGAAGTACTCAGGACCATACATAGTAACGTCAGTGATATCACCAGTAATAGTAAAACTGAAATTGGCCGATAGTAGTAGCCGCAAGCAGACGACGGCGCATGTAAAAGATTTAAAACCGTGGGGAGGAAGATTGTGATAAAGATACCGAGAGGGATAGATGACATCACAAGGCTGTAGACACCATATACACAAAAAAAAGGTATACTTTTTTTTTCAAAGAGAAGGGGGTGTAACGATGCTCTGATCGTTTAACAGTTCGAACCGTGGGAGTGTTAATATTTGCGCATCCACTTCTACAACGTGACGGCGAAGTGGGAATCAGAACGGCTATTTAAGGCGTGTGAATAGCGGAATTAGACAGTCTTGTAGCTAGCGCTCTAGGCTCCCTGACTCGCCGGTGTAGTGAACCTGCGAGCCATTCAAGGACAGAGAGATTTCTGTATTGAGGATCGTACTCTGTCCCTAACCAAGCGGAACCCATCGGTATTGCGTATTGAGCATTACCGTGGATCTGCACAGAATCAACTGGGACAGAGAGATTTCCGTATTGAGGATTATACTCTGTCCTTAGCCAAGCGGAACCCGTCGGCATTGTGTATTGAACATTGCCATGGGTCTGCACAGCTAAATATTTTGTTTGCGAGCATATTCGGAGCTTTCGCTGAATTGAAGCGAAAGCGAGCATAAATCTGCGCGCGATCGATTTCCCCCCATTTCGTTTCTTATTAGTAGTACTAATTAATTTCTTTTCTTTTATAGACGTTCGCCGAGGACTTCGTGCATCACGAGATCCAGTAGAATTCGTTTTAGTTTTATTCATTGTATAAGTATCCAACGTAGAATTCCTTTTATTTTTATTTATTGTAGATATACTAAATTAATAGATTTATTTTTACTTCAAACCTGTGTTTTACTGAGTCTGTCGCCCCGAAAGAGCTACCCATCACATCGTGTAGTTACTGTGGAAACTGCTCGCGGCATTTTTAAACGACCTGTGTCTAAACTATGCGTACTACCGATAGAAAATGAATAGACATTCTATTTGTTTAGTTTTCTTTTAATATTTACTTTCACATTGTACTTTATTAATTCGTATGTAATCTTTACTTAATCATCATTTTATTTTATTCTTTATTTTACTATGTTCTATTATAAATTTAATATTGTATATCATTGAAAGGCAGTTCTTTTAAGGCGGGCGGCATGTTACGGCACTGTGCCTTCGGCCGTCGTCGATTGTGCCGCGCTCGACACATTTGACCAAAACAGATCACTGTCAGCCATAGAACGAACGGCATATCGGAGTGAATTGTTTACATTTAAATTAATATAAACTGAGTTTAATCGAGAAGTTTTAGTTAGAATAGTCAACCCAGTCCAAACTAATAAAAAACGTTGTATTCACACAACAAGTGTGACATATGTCAACGAAATAAGCATAGAAATATCATAAATTTTAACACACCTAAAGACATTTTGGCCACAGAACCACTTGAAATGATTGCAATAGATTGCTTGACAGATTTAATACCAACAAAATCAGATAAAAAACATATTTTTTCATACATTCATACACATAAATTCATAAAATTATACCCAACCAATAGAACTAATGTTGAAATAATAATGTCACCATTTTCAGTTTATTTGGATAATATAGGTAAACCCAAAACATGTATCGCAGACAATGCCACTTATTGTCAGAGTCTCAGATTAAAAAAATTTCTGTCAACGTAATCATATTAATTTTCAACTTACTAGTATTAGGCATCATCAATCAAACCCATCAGAGAGGTATATACAAGAAATAATTAAATTTTTAAGAATCCATGTTAAGAACATACAGATTGGCACAACATTTACCAATTATCGAAAATAACATGAATTTCTTACCACATACTGTTACTGAACAATCTCAATACTATCTTATTACTGGACAACAACCTGACAGACCTTGAACTATACAAAATGACTTGATATACAGACAAGTAATAGATCAAACAAATAGAAAAATTCAACGCAGCGGGTAAAAATATTTGAATAGAATGTCTAAGAAAATGAAGGGTAGGAAAGTTAATTTTGAAGAAGGGGATTTAGTTTTATTAAGGGCACATAGAGTGTCCAACATTATTGAAAATTTTTGTGCAAAGCTTATGCCAATTTTTGAAGGTCCTTATAGAATTCGAAATCATAACGGACAAAATTCTTATGAGTTAGAATATCCAAACGAAGGTGGATCTAGAAGTATATTTAATATAAATGATTTGTACAAATATTACCAGGAATAATTTCAATACTGTAGGATGAATAATGTTGTATTAGTGATTTAATTTGTCATGAATGTATGTGATTAGCTCATAATAGATTAAAATTTGAAATGAAAAATTTGAATTTTCATTTAAATGAAAATTGTAAATTTTTTATTTGGGCAATTTGGTATGATTTTAAGATACCCAAGGCAAATCACCATCAGAAGAATAAATATAATGTGATAATTTCACAATGCCCAATATATTCAACAATGATAATGAAAAATGTCTTAATAATTGGTGGTGTTCAAGACATTTTATAATTAAAAAAGATGAATAGGATAACAATATTGAATATATGTAGTGTTATGGCACTACATAGTAATTAAATAGTTTTAGGATGATTTTATTTAAAGTTATGCAATTCACATGACATAACTTTCAAAACAAGTGACCCTGTATAAAGGATTTTGATTAAATAATATTAGAACTTGTAAATTTGTTTACTAGACATATCTATATTTAAAATTTGAGCAATACCAAGAAGTTTCTTTTCACTTTAATGCATAAGAGTTATAATATAACTTTGAAAGATGATTGTTCAAACATTCAAAATTTTTCGATGTAGTTTGGACAGACATTTTCATTGGCAGGATACATCCTATGTTTTTAAATTTAGTTTGTAAATATATGAAATTATGTTACACCAGACTTTAGTCTTATAATACAAAACAATAGGTATATCCAAATTAGAATTAATTAGCTAAAATTTAAGAAAGCATCTCCAAATGATTTTTTAAAGTCATAATTTTGGGCAAATGTTAAAAGTATAATATAAGTTTGAACTTATAAAAATAAAGTTTCAGGCAAATAATTAATGCAAAATCAGCTGGTAAAATCTTTATAAACACTGTAAAAGTTATTTCAATACTCTATTTATACTAATTGTTTAAATATCTGAATTTTAATTTGTAGAAGTAAGAACAAAAACTATAAATTTTGGTGACATGATGAACTTAAAATGCCTGTAAAATTTTAAAGAAAGCATCCTAAAAATGAGACATATAGAAAATTAATTTAAAGAATGTATTAAATGTAATTCCAATATTTAATTTTACTCAAATAATAAAATTAAAAGCACAATCTAGGCATATATTTCGAAATTTTATATCAAAAGTAGATTTATTCTAAATGTCAAAAGTGTTACTATTTTCTGATTGATCCATTTAAAATTTCAAAACAAAAATTCTTTATTTTGTTCAATTTTCATTTGCGGAAAAGGGACGCTAGGGGAAAAGGTATAAAAACAGTGCATTTTAAGGAATAAGGGAGTCCTGTGTGAAACGTGTACGGATGTACACGCTTTCTTCGAAGCTGCTTTCATAAAATTGCCAAAATATGAAAAATTTTGTAAATTCAATATGAAAATATATCGTAATTTAAGGGGATGGTTAGGTTGGGATGTGATTCTCGGGAAAGAAGGGTTCATTTCTTAATAACTTCACTGCAAATAGGTAGCAACGCACAGGTTGATGTAAATTATAGTAAAACACATTGCTTGATGTGGTGTATTCAGATGAAAAATAAAACAATTAAAACTACATTATACAGATAGACACATATGTTGATTGAGACAATATGACAATGACAATGAATTATGGCAGACACCGTTGACAGCAGAGATATGTAAGACAGGGGATATGACATACGGTGAAATAGATAGGAGCGGCTAAATGTAGCAGACGAATCCGACGTTGCCAAGTTGGCTAGTCACAGAGATTAGCATAACCATAGATACAGTATAGAAAAGATCTTTAAAAGATTACAAAGTATATCAATTCATCAATTCTTTATTTTTTTGGTTTATCGTTTATGTGCGGGTTTTTTTTGTGTTTATTTATTAATTCATTGCAGTTTAATAGACTATGTTATCAATTGTGGGTCTTACCTTGTCTGCTTAAACATTTTATTCATTTATAAAGCCACAGACATGTAATATTGGCATAATTACTGTAATTTGTATAATTATATCATCTACCTATGTTTTATCATTATTAGACAACACCCTAATATGGGATTATTATTTTCAGCATTTTAACTTTGTATCGTGACCTGAAGATGCTTTGCATATTATAGAAAGCGAAACCGGTCGTCCGATTAGTTAAATTAAATTGATTGTGAGTAAGTCTAACTTGTTGTTTCTTTTACCTTTTAAAAGGAAAAAATTCATCACATATACAGCTTATCAACAAAAGACATAGAACTGCAATAAAAGAAATTAATCAAATTAAAATTATTGAAAATATAAATAGTAGTAATATGTGGTATGTATCAGAATTAGGCAGTACTACTTCCAGTATAAAAAGTTATGAAGTGGCAAAAAATGGAGAACCATGCTGTCACCTAACATGCTCTGAATGTCATGTATGTATTCATTCGTTTAGTTGTAATTGTATAGATTTTTCTATAAAACATACAATATGTAAACACATACATAGTGTTGCTTCAACTTTAAGACAGAAGTTGCTTGAACGAAATATAAATTTAGGTATTAGTGACAATGATGATATTGTAGAAATTATAGACCATTTAAAAACGCTGTCACAAAATAATGATAATATTACTGACAATATTCAACAGTTGAGAAAACATGCTACAATAGAAGTTTCTAAATTACAACACAATATAGAATTAATTGAAAATGCAGACAATTTAAAACATGTTGTAAAAACATTAAAAAATGAAAATACTATGGTTGAATGTAACCTAAATACAATCAAAAAGTTTTCACCTAAAACAATTATTAATGTAGAGCCTCATAATAAAAAAATTAAAAAGCAGCTAATATTTTATTCCACGAAAAAAAAAAAGGAACAAGTTATGAATTCTAAACATATATAAGCAAACCCACTGTAAAAGAAATTGTAAATATAAAAGAATGTATACTTGGACAATCTCAATTTATTTCACGAAGTACTGAAAATGATCATAATTATTTTTAAGTTTACATTGACGTTATACCTACTTCTACCTTATACCTACTAAGTCGAATATTTTAAAAATAGTGAAATACAAATCTTTCTTTTTTTTTGTAATATATTAAATTAACACGAACTTTTGCAATTTCACGATCGATATATTTTGTATACTGTATGTAGATATAAATAAACTTATTTTTTACCATTGTTTTCTTTTAATTCCTAATACAGAGTGATTGATAACTTACTAAAATAATTCACTTGTTTTTGTCATATTTAGAACGCGAAACACAAATTGTTCCTTATTATAATATTTTATCTTTACAAACAACATTCAAAATTTCAACAATTAATTAAAATAATCAGTTTCAACTTCTCATTTATTTCTTAAAAAATATAACTGTGTGAATGTTGTCTCCTATATTAACAAATACTTAGCATCAGACGATTAAAAATATCTTAATTATAAGCAACTTATTCGATAAATATGCGAGTAAGTTTATTGACCACTGATATCAGAAACTTCAATCCTAAATTTTGAAATTCGCGCTATTCTTTTTCTAGCCAACTTGGCAACGTTGGATTCGTATGCTACATTTAGCCGCTACTGAAATAGATGGGATCGGTTCGCCATATTGGTGAGTATCTGACAGATTGTTGTTTGTGTCGAGTAGTTCTGTGCATAGAAATTTAATTTTAAAAATATTTTGAGATTATTTTTGTACGGTTTTTACGTTTATTTAAAGTGAAACTATTATGACATCGTGTTCTTTTATTTTGTGTCCAAATAACACTCGTAATAATAAGAAAATCTCCACTGGAATATCTTTTCATAGGTTAGTATGAAATTGTAAACAGTGTACAGGGCGGTATTACTTCCGTTTTTAGTGATGCCGCGTGTAAAAAGAACATGTAATCTTTTTAATTTGGTTTATGTGGTTGTAGATTTCCTAAAGATGTTGAAAGGAGAAATGCCTGGATACAGTTCGTAAATAGTGTGGGAACTGGGAACCTTCAAAATTTAGTAAATTGGACATTATAATTATAATTACACCTGGACATTACACAGTATACAACTTCAATTGTACATTTCACTTGCTTTCATTTGCAAATAAATAAGTTTGTATAGGTGTGAACAAAGAGATTTCAACTAGAAGGTTCTTGAAATTTTGTATAAAGTACTAGTTAATAATTACTCACATTTTTGTTTTGGCCATTCTTTAAATATGTACTATTTGACATTTTTTTTTTGATGTAACAACAGCAGTTTTTTGCGTTTAAAAATATGATTTATGCTTTTTTTTATAATAAAGCTACTTTATTTGTGTACAAAATGAAGTTTCAGTCAGCTTATAAAAAAATGTTGGTGCATGTTGAACTGAAAAATAAATTTAGTGGTAACTGCTTTCCTTTAGAAGATTTAAATATTTTAAAATGCAATCCCACCGATCACATTAATATCACTTCCAGAGAATATAGATTGAGTAATAGTTGTGATACTGATGTGTCAGTAGATATAATTGATCATGATCGCAGCTATATCAATCCTTTCTCTCAATACTCTAAAAGCATAACTACATACATTGCTGGTTATGTTGTGTTTTACTTACAAAAAAGATTAGTCTGTAGTGAATGTTCAAGCGCCTTAGTAAGTGTCACTCGGAACAACTTTTTATTTTCATTTATTGATAAAAAAAATAAAAAAGGATTGCAATATCCATCTGAAAGTGTAATTGATATATGCTTTATGGCTGAGACAATTTTAAAGGAAATCCCTTCTCCAACTTGTATGAGTACCAACGATTTAGTTACAAAAGTTTTACGGAGGTACATAAACAAAGACATCTTTTTAAATTTACTTAGTCATAGCATTGATCAACAATTCTCAGGTAATCACAGAATACTCCTAATAAAGGCTGTAGCAAGCCGCTATATTGATATTAGGATGTTCTATATGTGCAAGAGTAAGACAGACAAATCTCTCAGTATGAGACCTCTTATTAATAAAGTGGTATTATTTAGTTGACACTTTAGTGGAATTCAAATTGTTTAAAAAGAAATAAAATAAAAATATTGTTTAAAAATTCTTGTAAACATTGTTGACATCAATATAATAAAGCTCTTTCATTTTTCTATTTTTTATTCGAGGGCTCGATATACCATCATATTTTGAGCTAGTTTTTGTACCAGCTTTATACATAGGATGAGTGTCTCAAACTTTATATGTTACGGAAAATAAACGAAAAGCCGGTGAATATCGACAATCGCCTGTTGAGTTAGTTATTGTTGACAGTTGCAACAGCTAAAAAGTAGTATTTTCAACCGTTTAAAATATCCCGCGACTTTGACACTAGCTATAATATCCCTTATCATAGGCTCGCATTACTGGAAAAGGGATCTTTATATGCAGATATAACAATTCCATAGAAACCACAATAAGTTAAAAAAGGATAAAGAACACGGCATGTCTTTGATACAATTCTTTAATTACCTACCTATATACAATAACTAATTTTTATATAAATATATAAAATAATTATAAATAAATATATAATTTATATTAATAGTACATGGAACTAACATATCTAAATGTATATAAACTTATGCAAGTGCACTTGCTAATTATTGTTTTTTACTTGTATGTAAATGTTATAATTTTAAAACCATATCATTGACTGGTTTTGTACATTTTTTTAAACTTTATGTATGTAATAAATTTTATAATTATTATTAAAGTGTACTTGAAGAGTACTAAAAATGAAAGTAATTTTATTCCAAATAACTATTATTAATCTAACTCAATGCTTATTCCCAAACTATAAACAGTAAATCGTAAATACAGTTTGAATTAATTTGAATCCGGACCTGCCCGTCGCCATATTGGAGAGTACACCCTGTCAAATTAAGTGGTCCCATTTAGTAGATACAGAAATATCGTCTGTGTCATATCCCCTCTCTTAAATATCTCTGGTTGACAGCATCCTACGTCACAATGGTTGACAGGGTTGCCAAGTATAATCTTGTTACATCCTCCCCCTTTGGATTAGACGTAGAAGATGACTGATACAAAACATGTATGGTTGTTGATTGTTGGCGAGGGCTTGGGACAAACCTAGGGCATCATACATGGGAGTCTTGGTAACGCTTAGGACGGTGCTTAGATCTCTGCATAGAACCATTACTCTTTGCAGGCAAAGAGGTACTTCTGGGGTCACTGGTTGTGGTTTCAGGTACACCAGAACTTACGGATTGCTGCGTTGGCTTTAGGTGTCGTTTTGGGATAGCCCCTTTGGCTTCATCTGGAACACCTTTCTGCAACGTGTTCTTTCGTCCTCTACTACGTAACTCATGTAGAGGTGTTATAGGCGAATTGGAATCATCCTCCACAAAAGGATGGAGAGCAGATACATGGTACTTTCCAATTGCTATATCCGGGTGCGTTACAGTTGCTAACTCGTACGAAGTAGGAGAAATTTGGTTGAGGATAAGGTATGGGCCATCGCGACGCGGCGCAAATTTGGAAGACAGTCCTGCATCACTCTTACTAAGGATGTGAGTCTTTACGAGAACTTTCTGTCCTTTATTGAACACAACGGTTTCGCGAAAGTGTTTATCTGCGTACAGTTTCGAAGCGTCTTGACGTAACTCATTATTCTCACGCGCACTTAGTAAAATGTCTGTATGTCTGCGCAAGTACGGCGTTATCTCAGGAATAACCGTTACACTCGCGATAATAGCTCGTAAGTCTTTATGCACATCTGTGGGCGTACGTAGCTCACGTGCAAAGTTCAAATAAGCCGGGGAATAACCGGTAGCTAAATTTGGTACCATTTTCATGGAAAAACGAATACTGGGTAGCACTTCATCCCAATTAGTATGGTCCCTTTGCACTAATATAGAAATCTGAATCTTTAGATCGCGATTTTTACATTCCTTAGGATTTGAGGCAGGGTGATAAATAGGAATGAGTGATTGCTGAATACCTAGGCAGTATGTAAACTGCTGCATTATTTTACTAACGAATTGGGGTCCATTGTCACTTATTATTTTACGAGGGGTGCCGTATCGTAAACATATTTCGCTTATTAGTACCTTTGTGCACTCCTCCACAGTAGCTTGTTTTAACGGGAATATTTCTATCCATTTCGTGAAAATATCTTCCACTGCGAAAATCAATCTGTTTCCTTTTTCAGTTACAGGTAGTGGACCCACTAAATCAATTGCGTATACTATAGCTTCTCGCTCTGTCGTACTATAGTTACGTTCTGCGGCTGTGAGTAAGCGCCAAGTGCATATGAACTTGCGTCTGTTTTTATTATAAAAGAGTTTGTAAAAGTTGCTTGTTGCAGAATAGGAGCTTGCGTAAGCAATCTTTTAAGAGTTTCATAAGCCTGGTTTTGTGCCGGTCTCCAAACAAATGCTACATTCTTCTTAGTTAAGTCTGAAAGAGGTTTGGATATACCTGCGAAGTTTGACCAACTACAAGTTTGTAAAAATGATAAAACATGTTTAACATTGCGTGATATAGGCATGTCAGCAACTGCTGATATCTTTCCAGGATCAGGAGCGATCCCATTGGGCGTCAGAAGGTGCCCTAAATACTTGACAGAAGAGCGCACAAAAGTACATTTCGCCCTATTTACACACAATTTAAATACTTGCAATCTTTGAAACACATTAGTTAGATCGTTGATATGATTTTCAAACGAACTAGATAGAATAATAATATCATCTAAATATGCCAAAATAGTGACACTTGGTAATCCGCTGCGAAAACGATCAATAAGCCTTTGAAAAGTAGCAGGCGCGTTTCGGAAACCAAAAGGCATACGATTAAATCTAAAAATACCAATAGGAGTAATAAAAGAAGTTTTATCTCGATCTGATGGACGAACACTTATTTGATGATAACCACTTTTCAAATCTAGTGTTATCATAAATAGTGTCTGTGTTGTCGCATGCAACAGATCGTCCATCCTCGGCAGAGGATACCTATCTGGTACAGTTATTTCGTCGAGGCGTCTGTAATCGACGCACATGCGAAAAGTACCGTCTTTTTTAGGAACGAGCACAGTAGGTGCAGCATAAGCTGAGTCGGATTCATCAATGATTTCCATTTCCAATAAACGATGGATTTCATTTTTGAGTATTTCAGTTTTCTGAGGAGTTGTCCTATAAGGAGGCACAGCGATTGGAATATCACTGGTTAAATTAATACAAGGTTCAGTAAATGGTGTAGGTTCCATAAAAACACCACTGTACTGATTTATCAAGCATTGTAAGGTACTACGATCAGAAGTATTTAACTGTGAGGCTTCGTCCTGTCGTAAAGTGAGTTCAAGAAGGTTAATTGAAGCATTGCAGGAGTTAGGTTCCCGTAATAATTTATGTTGAACATTAAGAGAATCAGCAAATGAAAATTTCATTTGAGGGATATTAATAATAATATCAGCATTTTTTAAGAAGTCTATGCCAAGAAGAGTTTTAACTAATGTGTGCTCAGGAAATACAACAAAAGTTGTAGGTATGGATCTATCTAATAGGAAAACCAAACATTCAAAAATATGAGCTGTTACTGTGCGGCTTACGCCGTCAGCAAGCACTAAACTCATTTCCTTGGAAACATAGTGTAGACCTTTATTTACAAAATGATTGTATAGCTTAATTCCAGCTATAGTACATTTTGCTCCAGTATCAACATATGCGCAACCACTCAAACCTATGACACTTATTGGTAAGAGGGGGCGATTATTCAAATTGTTAGTTTCTGCTAAAAGAAGCTCTACAGAAGAGGCTGCTTCTGTAGTAATAGGATTTACAGAAATTTTACAGTTAGGACAATTAGTGCGAACATAACCAGGAGTATTGCAACAATAACAAACTACATTGGAAGAACGTTGAGGAGGTACATTTGAATTGCTAGGATTCGTATTTAGACGACTAGGAGGTACATACGTGCTAACTGAATGATTAGAATTAGATTGCTTAGTCTTTTGATTTGAATTTTATTTTGAAAGGGCCCTTTTCTGGATTTGATTGAAATTTTATTCGACGATCAGAGTCGATAACAACTAAACCTACCTTTAAGGATGCTTCGATTTCTCGAGATTCCATTAAAAGTTCCTTAAAGTTTTGAAATTTATTTCTTGGTAGCCTTTTTCGTAATTTGCGTACCAGTAAGCCATAAACCATATCCAACTGAACCTCTTTAGTTAGGGTATAAGGTAATTGTGCAAGCAAAGCTCGAATATGGGAAACAAATAATTCAGTAGGTACACTAGAATTTTGTTCACGCGAGAATACTTCTCGAAATATTAAATGAGGTGGAAGTTTTTTCGAATAGGCATCTTTTAAGGCCTGTACAGCATCTTCCCATGTGAGAACTGTATTTTTAATACCTTGGCACCATGTAGCAGCAAAACCATTAAGCAGCATGGATAAACTACGAAGAGCATTCTCATCACTTATTTGGGAGCAGTCCTTAAAAGTGATTACATTATCAAGAAAAGCTTCAACATCAGCATTAATAGTATCCTCAAAACGAGCAGTACATTTAACGAAATTTCCACCTGACATATGTGTAGGAGTTCTCATAAGATCTCTGATTTGTACCAAAAAATCTTCAGATACTTGTTTATTGGAATTAGTAAGTACTGAAAGTAAAGATTAAAACTGATCTTGAGACATTGTCATCATAGTAGGAGCAGAACACTCTCCTGTAAGATTTTGTGAATTGGCTTTCGGCCTTGTTCAAGATATAACAGACAACCAAATATCACTAAATATGCAATAAAATTATTTTATTGTAAAACTGAAATGGTTATATAAGCAATAAAAGTTATTTTATTGAGAATGGGATATAATTATATACAATAAAAGATTTTATTGAATGAGTTATATAATTATATACGCAATAAAAGTTATTTTATTGAGAAAGTTGTATAATTATACGCAATAAATAATATTTTATTGAAAAAGTTGTATATTAAACGCAATAAAAGTTATTTTTATTGAAAAAATTGTATAATTATACGCAATAAATATTATTTTATTAAAGAAGTTGTATAATTATACACAATAAAAGTTATTTTATTGAAAAAGTTGTATAATTATATATTTTAATAGAAAATCTGAACAAATTGGATAAAATTTTACATTTGGCAACAAAATGTTGAAAAAATTTGAAGAACTACGAAATTATGTTAGACATAGGCAACACTGCGTAGAACGACAAACGAAAAAGAGTATTCGCTAGAATAATCGAAATTAATCGAATGCCGTACTGTCATGATAACGTCAATGCAAAATCGATATGCCGGCATGGACAAGCGTAAAACCGCGCGAAATGGAAGGTGCCATGCTGTGAAAGTAGGGTTAATGATTCAAAAAAAAAAATACTTACAGCGAAATCTATGGTATCAAAAGCACTTTAACACCTACGAAATAATGTACATTCTCGGCCACTAGTTGGGACGCCAGGTTTAAGGGGATGGTTAGGTTGGGATGTGATTCTCGGGAAAGAAGGGTTCATTTCGTAATAACTTCACTGCAAATAGGTAGCAACGCACAGGTTGATGTAAATTATAGTAAAACACATTGCTTGATGTGGTGTATGCAGATGAAAAATAAAACAATTAAAACTACATTATACGGATACACACATGTTGATTGAGACAATATGACAATGACAATGAATTATGGCAGACCACCGTTGACAGCATCCTACGTCACAATGGTTGACAGGGTTGCCAAGTATAATCTTGTTACAGTAATACTTACTCTTAACATTCATCATTCATTTAAACACATTTGTGACGTATGGAACTAACATTTCAGTGAAAAAAGTATAAACAAGTGTTTCGGAAAACTGCAAACTAGTGTAGATAAACAAAGTTGTTCCAGAGACTTAATATTTAGCTGTTTCCTGACTCCAAAGAAGTAATGACACCAGTAATGTACAACATTCCTGCTACTAGGTGATATCACTTTATTTGAAAATTTTGTGCAAAATTTATTTTCAACAGTTCACAAATCTCACAATGCACTTTTAAAGAAAATATTACCGTATTAAATACAGATTCTCATATAATGAAAATAATAGTTTAAGTACATAAGTAATATCATATTATCATAATAACTGTCATTATTAAAAGTTTATAACAATTTGCGCTCAATATAATTAATATAATATAATATATATATATATATATATATATATATATATATATATATATATATATATATATATATATATTATCATAAAAACAATCGTTATTAAAAATTTATAACATATATATCGATACCTAAACTCCAAAAACTCTTAACTTTAAGGTGAGGTTAGGATGTGATTCTCGAGAAATAAGGGTTCATTTCGTAATAACTTCACTGTAAATAGGTTGCAACGCACATGTTGAGGTAAATAATGATAAAACACATTACTTGATGTAGTGTAATCCGATTAAAATAAAACAATAGACTACATTATTGAAAAAACTACATTATGCAGATACACAAATGTTGTTTGCTGGATAGACAATATGACAATGGCGGATGTCGATATGACAGACGTTGACAGCATCCTACGTCAAAACGAGTGGCAGGGTTGCCAAGTATAATTTTTGTTACATCCTCCCCCTTTGGATCAGACATAGAATATGATTAAATATTCTGTATGTCTTATCATAGAATATGATAAAACAAAACTGATTATTGGCGAGGGCTTGGGACAGACCTCGGGCATCATTCATGGGCGTCATGGTAACGCTTAGAACGGCGCTTGGAACGCCTGGGTCTCTGCATAGAACCATTACTCCTTGCAGGCAAAGAGATACTTTTGGGGTCACTGGCTGTGGTTTCAGGTACACCAGAACTTGCGGGTTGCCGCGTTGGCTTTAGGTGTCGTTTTGGAATAGCCCCTTTGGCTTCATCTGGAACGCCTTTCTGCAACGTGGTTGAAGGTCGTCCTCTACTACATAACTCATGTAGAGGTGTTTTAGTCGAATTGGAATCATCCTCCACAAAAAGATGGGGAGCAGATACATGGTACTTTCCAATTGCTATATCCGGGTGCGTTACAGTTGCCAACTCGTACGACGTAGGAGAAATTTGGTAGAGGATAAGAGTAGATAGACTATGTATGTCTGAGCACATCCCCTAAATCGCAACCCTTAAAATCGCAACCCCCGGTCGTAAGTTCCAAAAGGCTTAACGTAGGATGACGTACGAGGGCTCGTTGGAAAGGGGATGAAAAATGGGGTTGAATGAAATATGTGCCGTGCGCATCGGAGCATGCCAAAAGGTCATTACGTCATATCTTTGTTTCTATTGGTCCGATCGTGACGTACGAGGGCTCGTTGGAACGGGAACGAAAAATGGGGTTGAACTCAGTATGTGCCGTGCGAATTGGAGCATGCCGAAAGGGCATTATTAGGTATCTTCGTTTCTATTGGTCCGATCGTGACGTACGAGGGCTCGTTGGAACGGGAACGAAAAATGGCGTTGAACGCAGTATGTGCCGTGTGCATCGGAGCATGCCGAAAGGGCATTATTAGGTATCTTTGTTTCTATTGGTCCGATCGTGACGTACGAGGGCTCGTTGGAAAGGGGATGAAAAATGGGGTTGAATGAAATATGTTTTGTGCGCATTGGAGCATGCCAAAAGGTCATTACGTCATATCTTTGTTTCTATTGGTCCGATCGTGACGTACAAGGGCTTGTTGGAACGGGGAGGAGACGAGGAATACTTTGACACAAAAAACAAAGATGACAGCATTGTCAAATGGGCGCTAAAATGTATCTTCGTTGCTATTGGCCTGATTTTGACGTATGAGGTGTCAAATGAAAGCGTTGGTGACACAAAAGCCATGTCAACGTTCAGTATGGACGTTCTTCTTCTTCTTTTCCGTATAGTGCCTAAGAGAACGTGACAGTCGGCGCAGAACGTGAAATGTCAGGTGACATCCGACGTAGAACGTGACATTCTACGCAGAACGTGAAATGTCGCGTGAAATGACGTTACATTCGACGCAGGACGTGACAGTTATGTGTCAGTCAACGCAAGACGTCGCTTGACATACATAGAGTTATGGAATTTAAATAAAACAACCATTAAGAGGGAACACATTAACCTTTATTCGTATATAGTTACAATTTTGTTTAACAAAGTTTTTAATTGTTTTAATACGCCGTCTTCAGGGTAGGGTATTCCAAAAAGTTCCCAGCTAAACGTTCCTGCTGCTAAAACTTTACGTGTGTATTCGCTATACTTATAATAGGTATTGTTCTGGAAAAAGTAAATAAACCCATCCGTGTAGCGGAATGCTGATGTTATTTTATCTGGTAGTCCTGGGAAGAGATAATTTATTGGTCCACGGTTTAAGACATCTCCAGCTTCGTTAAATTCAGTATAAGAATTATCATTGTATAATAAATACGTTTGACCGCTGTTTGTTTGAAACAAGGCATTTATTTTGGTTCTCGCAGGTATAGAAGGAAACATAAAACGTTTTTGAATTTTTAAATTGGGAAAAGATGCAGCGTAATACTGATTATTGCTTATAGTTACTAAGTGTCTCTCGGAATTCTGAAAAACATGTGAAACGTGCCTAGACCTTAACTCTTTGGGGAAATAATCGGTAATTAATTCAGGCGCATCTCATTTAAATCAAACTTCCATATATACGGGCCAGATCAAACGTACATTCGATAATTTGGAAATTGTGGAGGTGTAGCTAGAAACATGAAATCGGGATATTGAATTAGACATATGTTTTTTATTGCAGGTGTTTTCGGCAAATAGGCCCTGTTGTTTAGTGCAGGTGTTTTCGGTACATTGCTCCTGGTTTGCGAAATTGTTCGCTTAACTGGTGTTGTTGTTGGTATGGGAACTGTTTTTGGTCCATATAGCATGCTCATTGCCTTTTTATCATCATCACCAAAACTTGGCACATCTTGGTGATACCAAGCATACATAATAGACGAATCACTAGTACTATGTTCCAGTCCAAGGGAATGACCAATTTCATGCATTAGGACAGCCAAAAAATTGACTTTACCATCAGGAGCTCTGCCATTTCCTACATACCACCGTTCATTAGCATCAAGATGAATTTCGGTACATTCACCGTTTGCGCTGGGATAGTATGCGTGGGCCAATACTTTTCCGGGACCATCGAAATTAAATGAACATTTAGAGGTTCCTTGACAACTTGCTCGAAAATTATGATTATTTGGCACCACAGTTATAGTAATATCAGGCTTTGAAGAAGGTATTATTACTCGTTTAAACTTTAAATTAGATATTTTCTTCCATCTAGCGAAAGCTTCTGCAGCAAGATTTATATAATCAGGAATACTAATAGCTTGAGGGAAATACCAGCGTAAAATCGTTTTATTCCACTTCGAATGAATTGCATAGTTATTGTCTCCAACAGAACATTTAGGCTTATTAATCATATTCATAGTATCATTATTTAATGTTCCGGTCACCGGAAGATTGTATCTTTCTTGAAATTCAACGAAGGCCATATCTATACTAGAAATAGCATTACTTGATGTATTGAGATATCCGAAACGTTTAAGAAAAGAACTAGCATATTCCAGAGTGCTATTCTCTGCACACACAGATACAGAGAGCAACAATAAGACATGTAAACAGACAAGCATCTCGATTTATACTAATTTCCAAAAATTGTTAATACAGTTATTTATACAAAAATCCAAACACACACATCTTCTGACTGAAGAAGTTTTTGTGTAATATTAACCGTATTTTTATAAAGCATATATTATATGGATAAAATTAGTATTAATCAAAGAATTGAAATTATATACAGAAATATATTAAATAATATGTTAAAAAATAGTGCATTTGTTACCAAACCCTGCAGTGATTGTTACTCCGAGATATTTAAAACTCTCCACTCTTTCAAAGTTATATGGGTCTATTGTTACATTTTGCCCTATTCTATCTCGTCCCTTTTGTCTGTTGATGCACATGTATTTGGTTTTCTCTTCGTTTACCCTAAAACCAGTTTTCTTTGCCTCTACCTCCAATTTATTAAAATTCTCCTTCACATTGGTGACAGTGTTTCCCACAATGTAAATGTCATCTGCGTAAGCTAGTAGTAATTTTGGTTCATTTACTGCCAGTAATTCTGTTTTAAGGTGTGTTGCTCTTACTACTTTCTCCAGGATGATATTAAAGAGGAGAGGTGACAGCGTATCTCCTTGTTTCAGGTCATTGCTTATTTCGAAAGATTTTGAGAGTTTGTTACCTATCCGTACTGGAAATCTATGAAGAGATTATGGATAGTTCTATTGAATTCCCATCCTTTTTCAAGCAGTTGTCTTAGAGTAAAGATATAATCTATGGTCGATCTATGTTTTCTGAAACCGGCTTGGTATTCTCCCATGAATAATATACACTAAGCTCGTAACGTCTAAATGGCTCAACGTACAACAACGCGCAAGGTATCGAGGGAAAGGGGAGGTGGTAACGAATATGCTAAGACAAAAAATAAATGCAAAGACTGTGCCAAAACGGCACTATATCGTATCTCTGTTGTTATTAATCAGATTACTATGTGTAACACGTTAAATGAAAGAGGAGGGAGTAGCAAATACGTTAACACAAAAAACAAACGCAAAGACATTGCCAAAACGGCATTACGTTATATCTCCGTTTCTATTGGTCCGATCATGACGTACAAAGGCTCGTTGGAAAGAGGAGGATATATCGAATATGTTATCACAAAAAACAAAAACAAAGACATTATTTAAACGGAACTATATCGGATCTTCGTTGCTACTTATCGGACTGTAGCATAATAGACGTTGAACGAAAGGAGAGTAGTCACCGAGGCTAACAGAGAAACAAACATCTTTAGTCTATCGCTTCTCTCTCGAAATAATGTATGAAAGGCAAGGTGACGCTTTCACATGATTAATCGAAGAACGTATACCATTCTTACAGTATGAACAAACCAAAAACATCATCTGTAAAAAATATCTTCTCTGATTGAGTACTACTATACACGGATCTCCACTTAACGTACAGAACTCATTGAAAAAATGCCTCTCTCTCTCTAGATATCTCGAAACAATTCATACGTAATTGAAATGGATAAAACGGATAAACCAACATATTATATTACTTGCTGTAGATATCAGCCATATGATTACTTCACTACAAGGGTTCCATCTGAATGTTTAAAACTATAGATGAGTCTCCTCTGAACGCTCATTTATTTACGGTCTCCCACGGAGCGGTACATTATTAATTCTCAACGTTAATGTGATTAAACATCCACTGCTGGACATAGTTCTTCCACAGAGTGGTGTATAACTTAATTCATCATTTGTTAACACTTAAACATCAGCTCGCTAATATCTAACGCATAGCATACGTATTTATTTATAGTATGGCGTACAATAAGAATACATAATTAAAAGTCAATATAAAACGTTACATAAAGGATTACAAACGAACGTCCAATGTATTAATAATAAAATGTACAACATTTTCGATAAAATTTAATTTAATGTAAAACGACAGACCGTCAGTCACATTGTTGAAGAATGCCCCCGAAGGCGATTCCCTGGAGTTTTCGATGACTTCCTGAATGCGACCGAAAATAGCAGACGTATATAAGACGCAATATAACGCATATTAGACGTACAACAGACGTATACCAGACGCATATCAGACGTATATCAGATGCAAGCTCTGACAGAACAATCACTAAAGAAAATCTGTCGAAAAAAAAACAAAATTTGGCACTACTCTGACATGGACACGTCCAAAGGATGGACGACAACAGAATAACAAAAAGTATTATAATGGGCACCACAGGAAAGACGAAGGAGATGCAGGTCAACAACTACTCTACACAACTCACCAATATGATTATGATTATGATATACGATATCATTTTGTTGCATACTATATTTTATCTACAATAATTACCATTGCACAGTGATATTCAGATATAATCCAATAATGAGGAGGCCTAACCAAAGTATGTATACCATTCTTCCAGTATGGCCAAACAAGTAACGTATATTACTCGACATAGATATAAGTTGAATGATCACAAACCGACAAGGATCTAAACGTTCTCTACAAGCCACATCTGAACGGCCTCTACTATACATAAATCTCCACTAAACGTTCTCTACAAGACACATCTGAACGACCACTACTATATACAAATCTCCACTGAACGTACAATTCGACAAGAGTCTCCGCTGAACGCTCACTAATACACACAGATCACATCTGAACTTACAATTAGCCAAGAGTCTTATCTAAACATCCACTACTATACATAAATCTTCAATATGACCATTTTTCGATTTGTTCCATACTATATTACTCTACAACAATTCCCACTTTACAATGATATATATTCAGATATAATCCAATTATGGCGAAGACTAACCAACAAATGGTTACCATTCATAAATTATGTTCAAATCAACTAACGTGCCAAACGGCCATTACATTATATCTTCGTTGTTATTTATCTAATTTTGACGCACGAGACGTTAAATGAAAGGCGAAAAGAAAGCGTAAATATTTGCATACTATAGTTTATCTACGACGAGCAAGTAATATATTGTTTTATAGTGAATAATGAACATTGGTCTCTGTAAGAATATATGGTATATGTAGGTAATTTAGGTATATTAACAAAGAAAAATCAAATTAAATACTTTTGTAGAGTATATATAGTTATAGAGTATATTATGTTATATGAAAGAAAAACTCAGCCATCAAGTAAGGACATGACTACCACAATACGCTACGCTAACTCTAAGACAGAAATGCTGTACATGAAATGATAGAAAAAATCTGTAAAATATCTGATATAGAAACACGTAAGACAGAAATGGACAATAATAATGGACAATAATAATAGAAAATGTTTAAAATATCTGACATAGAAACACGTAAGAGAGAAAAGCTGAGGATAAAATGATAGAAAAATGTATAAAATATCTAACATAGGAACACGTAAGGCAGAAAGCATAAACAATAATGATGGAAAATGTATAAAATATCTGACATAGATACATGTAAGGCAGAAATGCTGTACATAAAATGATAGAAAATGTGTAAAATATCTGACACAGAAACACGTAAGGCAGAAAGCACGGACAATAATGTATAAAAAATCCAACATACAAACACGTAAGACAGAAATGTTGTACACAAAATCATAGAACATGTGTATAATATCTGACATAGATACACGTAAGGCAGAAATGCTGTACATAAAATGATAGAAAATGTGTAAAATATCTGACAACAAAATTAAATAAAAATCTAAAATACCGAAAGAGAACAGATATTCGGATCAGATCTAGAACCTTTATATAGAATACATTTGTATATGCATAAAAATAATTCGGTACGTATGTACAAGAGTCAAATTTCACGTATTGGAAAAGCCAAACAAACGACGCATGGAAAAGCCAAACAAGAAACGCAACGCAAAATCAGTTGTATGAAGTATGTACTTAAAACACAATAATTAGTAATTTTTACAAAACCCCACTTGTAAATTATATGTATTTTCAAATTGTGGCTTAAGTGTAATCATAATGTTTATATTTGTTAAAAAATAATACATATAAAACACACATCTTTATTTATTTAATTCATTCTTGATGGATGAAACTCTCCTCGGTTATTGAGATGAATTTAGATTCTGAAGTATTTCGTTTTTTCTTAGTATCGCAACCGCCAGGCTGCGATAAATAGTAAATAATCTCTAGATAGTGCAATTCGTCTGCTAATAATTCTGCTTCTGTTCCATTTAGCGCATCGATTTTGAAAGAATTTTAAATCCATTTACAAGCGTGTTTGAATCATTATGTTCGTTATAGAGAGTCCACAGTTCTTCCAGTCGGTCAAGTATCTGTTTCTCCGTTATAACCCCTTTATCGACTCTTATGGTGAAATCAGCATGAATTTTATTTTCTACCTGTATATCTGATTTATTTACCTTATTTGATATTATGTCTTCTTTTACACTGTTGTTGTTTTTCTGAATGATATAGCTTAGTAAGGTATTTCGGAATTTCCTGAGGTATCACGTATGGTCTGTAGCCTTCTTTTACACTACTGTTGTATGACTGGTGTGTCTTGGTCAATTCTTGCGGTACCATATAAGCCCTGTGGTCTTCTTCTTGTCGCCTATCACTTCTTATAATATACAGAGTATAGTTTTCTTCGTATTTTCTGGTGTGAGATTGGTGACGTAAACGACACCGTGTGTCTCTGCACGTCTCTGTGTACCTCTGTCTACGTGTCACAGATGGCTCTGTGTGCCTCTGCACGTCTCTGCGTACTTCTGTTTACGTATCATAGATGGTCTCCAAGTCTCTCTGCAGGTCTCTGCGTTCTGTCAACGTTTAATATTAACTGCAAATTCTTCTTCTTTTTCGTATAGTGCCTGAGAGAACATGACATTCGACACAGGCCGTGACAGTTATGTGACAGTCGACGCAGAACGCGACATTCGACGCAGGACGTGACATTTCACATGAAATGTCACTCGAATTAAGTTTAGACAGAGTTTCGATAAGTAATTTATTAGGTTAACTCGTGTCACGCGTCACGTCAAAACGTCACTTTTGCATCCAAACGTCACGTTTTAACATCAAAATATCACCCGCCACATATCATGTATAAGCGGCACATTTTTACGTGAAGACATCACGCGTCACGTCAAAACGTCACGAATCACGTCAAAAACGTCACGTTTTAAAGTCAACACGTCACACCTTACATATGGATAACATGGGAGTAAAGCGTCTTTTCGTCTCTTGAGTAAAGTTAGCGATGGGTGAGCGATGCTTAATTTATTAGGTTAGGTGGTGCCGCGAAGCGACCAGACCTAGCGTCAATACGTGAAATTTGACTCTTGTACATACGTACCGAATTATTTTTATCCATATACGAATGTATTCTATATAAAGGTTCTAGATCTGATCCGAATATCTGTTCTCTTTCGGTATTTAAGATTTTTATTTAATTTTGTTGTCAGATATTTTACACATTTTCTATCATTTTATGTACAACATTTCTGTCTTACGTGTTTGTATGTTTGATTTTTTATACATTATTGTCCGTGCTTTCTGCCTTACGTGTTTCTGTGTCAGATATTTTACACATTTTCTATCATTTTATGTACAGCATTTCTGCCTTACATGTATCTATGTCAGATATTTTATACATTTTCCATCATTATTGTCCATGCTTTCTGCCTTACGTGTTTCTATGTCAGATATTTTCTATTATTTTATGTACAGTATTTCTGTCTTACGTGTTTGTATGTTAGATATTTTATACATTTTTCTATCATTTTATCTACAGATTTTCTCTCTTACGTGTTTCTATGTCAGATATTTTATAGATTTTTTCTATCATTTCATGTACAGCATTTCTGTCTTAGAGTTAGCGTAGCGTATTGTGGTAGTTATGTCCTTACTTGATGGCTGAGTTTTTCTTTCATATAACATAATATACTCTATAACTATATATACTCTACAAACGTATTTAATTTGATTTTTCTTTGTTAATATACCTAAATTACCTACATATACCATATATTCTTACAGAGACCAATGTTCATTATTCACTATAAAACAATACATTACTTGCTCCTCGTAGATAAACTATAGTATGCAAATATTTACGCTTTCCTTTCGCCTTTCATTTAACGTCTCGTGCGTCAAAATCAGATAAATAACAACGAAGATATAATGTAATGACCGTTTGGCACGTTTGTTGATTTGAACATAATTTATGGATGGTAACCATTTGTTGGTTAGTCTTCGCCATAATTGGATTATATCTGAATATCATTGTAAAGTGGGAATTGTTGTAGAATAATATAGTATGGAACAAATCGAAAAATGGTCATATTGGAGATTTATGTATAGTAGTGGATGTTAAAATAAGACTCTTGGCTAATTGTAAGTTCAGATGTGATCTGTGTGTATTAGTGAGCGTTCAGCGGAGACTCTTGTCGAATTGTACGTTCAGTGGAGATTTGTATATAGTAGTGGTCATTCAGATGTGTCTTGTAAAGAACGTTTAGTGGAGATTTATGTATAGTAGAGGCCGTTCAGATGTGGCTTGTAGAGAACGTTTAGATCCTTGTCGGTTTGTGATCATTCAACTTATATCTATGTCGAGTAATATACGTTACTTGTTTGGCCATATTGGAAGAATGGTATACATACTTTGGTTAGGCCTCCTCATTATTGGATTATATCTGAATATCATTGTGCAATGGTAATTATTGTAGATAAAATATAGTATGCAACAAAACGATATCGTATATCAATAATCATATTGGTGAGTTGTGTAGAGTAGTTGTTGACCTGCATCTCCTTCGTCTTTCCTGTGGTGCCCATTATAATACTTTTTGTTATTCTGTTGTCGTCCATCCTTTGGACGTGTCCATGTCAGAGTAGTGCCAAATTTTGTTTTTTTTTCGACAGATTTTCTTTAGTGATTGTTCTGTCAGAGCTTGCATCTGATATACGTCTGATATGCGTCTGGTATACGTCTGTTGTACGTCTAATATGCGTTATATTGCGTCTTATATACGTCTGCTATTTTCGGTCGCATTCAGGAAGTCATCGAAAACTCCAGGGAATCGCCTTCGGGGGCATTCTTCAACAATGTGACTGACGGTCTGTCGTTTTACATTAAATTAAATTTTATCGAAAATGTTGTACATTTTATTATTAATACATTGGACGTTCGTTTGTAATCCTTTATGTAACGTTTTATATTGACTTTTAATTATGTATTCTTATTGTACGCCATACTATAAATAAATACGTATGCTATGCGTTAGATATTAGCGAGCTGATGTTTAAGTGTTAACAAATGATGAATTAAGTTATACACCACTCTGTGGAAGAACTATGTCCAGCAGTGGATGTTTAATCACATTAACGTTGAGAATTAATAATGTACCGCTCCGTGGGAGACCGTAAATAAATGAGCGTTCAGAGGAGACTCATCTATAGTTTTAAACATTCAGATGGAACCCTTGTAGTGAAGTAATCATATGGCTGATATCTACAGCAAGTAATATAATATGTTGGTTTATCCGTTTTATCCATTTCAATTACATATGAATTGTTTCGAGTTTGATATAGTTCCGTTTAAATAATGTCTTTGTTTTTGTTTTTTGTGATAACATATTCGATATATCCTCCTCTTTCCAACGAGCCTTTGTACGTCATGATCGGACCAATAGAAACGGAGATATAACGTAATGCCGTTTTGGCAATGTCTTTGCGTTTGTTTTTTGTGTTAACGTATTTGCTACTCCCTCCTCTTTCATTTAACGTGTTACACATAGTAATCTGATTAATAACAACAGAGATACGATATAGTGCCGTTTTGGCACAGTCTTTGCATTTATTTTTTGTCTTAGCATATTCGTTACCACCTCCCCTTTCCCTCGATACCTTGCGCGTTGTTGTACGTTGAGCCATTTAGACGTTACGAGCTTAGTGTATATTATTCATGGGAGAATACCAAGCTGGTTTCAGAAAACATAGATCGACCATAGATCATATCTTTACTCTAAGACAACCGCTTGAAAAAGGATGGGAATTCAATAGAACTATCCATAATCTCTTCATAGATTTCCAGTACGGATAGGTAACAAACTCTCAAAATTTTTCGAAATAAGCAATGACCTGAAACAAGGAGATGCGCTGTCACCTCTCCTCTTTAATATCATCCTGGAGAAAGTAGTAAGAGCAACACACCTTAAAACAGAATTACTGGCAGTAAATGGACCAAAATTACTACTAGCTTACGCAGATGACATTTACATTGTGGGAAACACTGTCACCAATGTGAAGGAGAATTTTAATAAATGGGAGGTAGAGGCAAAGAAAACTGGTTTTAGGGTAAACGAAGAGAAAACCAAATACATGTGCATCAACAGACAAAAGGGACGAGATAGAATAGGGCAAAAAGTAATAATAGACCCATATAACTTTGAAAGAGTGGAGAGTTTTAAATATCTCGGAGTAAAAATCACTGCAGGGTTTTGCTAACAAATGCACTATTTTTTAACATATTATTTAATATATTTCTGTATATAATTTCAATTCTTTGATTAATACTAATTTTATCCATATAATATATGCTTTATAAAAATACGGTTAATATTACACAAAAACTTCTTCAGTCAGAAGGTGTGTGTGTTTGGATTTTTGTATAAATAACTATTAACAATTTTTGGAAATTAGTATAAATCGAGATGCTTGTCTGTTTACATGTCTTATTGTTGCTCTCTGTATCTGTGTGTGCAGAGAATAGCACTCTGGAATATGCTAGTTCTTTTCTTAAACGTTTCGGATATCTAAATACACCAAGTAATGCTATTTCTAGTATAGATATAGCCTTCGTTGAATTTCAAGAAAGATACAATCTTCCGGTGACCGGAACATTAAATAATGATACTATGAATATGATTAATAAGCCTAGATGTTCTGTTGGCGACAATAACTATGCAATTAATTCGAAGTGGAATAAAACGATTTTACGCTGGTATTTCCCTCAAGCTATTAGTATTCCTGATTATATAAATCTTGCTGCAGAAGCTTTCGCTAGATGGAAGAAAATATCTAATTTAAAGTTTAAATGAGTAATAATACCTTCTTCAAAGCCTGATATTACTATAACTGTGGTGCCAAATAATCATAATTTTCGAGCAAGTTGTCAAGGAACCTCTAATAGTTCATTTAATTTCGATGGCCACGGAAAAGTATTGGCCCACGCATACTATCCCAGCGCAAATGGTGAATGTACCGAAATTCATCTTGATGCTAATGAACGGTGGTATGTAGGAAATGGCAGAGCTCCTGATGGTGAAGTCAATTTTTTGGTTGTCCTAATGCATGAAATTGGTCATTCCCTCGGAATGGAACATGGTACTAGTGATTCGTCTATTATGTATGCTTGGTATCACCAAGATGTGCCAAGTTTTGGTGATGATGATAAAAAGGCAATGAGCATGATATATGGACCAAAAACAGTTCCCATACCAACAACAACACCAGTTACGCGAACAATTTCGCAAACCAGGAGCAATGTACCGAAAACACCTGCACTAAACAACAGGGCCTATTTGCCGAAAACACCTGCAATAAAAACATATGTCTAATTCAGTATCCCGATTTCATGTTTCTAGCTACACCTCCACAATTTCCAAATTATCGAATGTACGTTGGATCTGGCCCGTATATATGGAAGTTTGATTTAAATGAGATGCGCCTTCCAAAATATCCTGAATTAATTACCGATTATCTCCCCAAACAGTTAAGGTCTACGCACTTTTCACATGTTTTTCAGAATTCCGAGGGACACTTAGTAACTAAAAGCAATAATCAGTATTACGCTGCATCTTTTCCCAATTTAAAAATTCAAAAACGTTTTATGTTTCCTTCTATACCTGCGAGAACCAAAATAAATGCCTTGTTTTAAACAAACAGCGGTCAAACGTATTTATTATACAATGATAATTCTTATACTAAATTTAACGAAGCTGGAGATGTCTTAAACCGTGGACCAATAAATTATCTCTTCCCAGGACTACCAGATAAAATAACATCAGCATTCCGCTACACGGATGGGTTTATTTACTTTTTCCAGAACAATACCTATTATAAGTATAGCGAATACACACGTAAAGTTTTAGCAGCAGGAACGTTTAGCTGGGAACTTTTTGGAATACCCTGCCCTGAAGACGGCGTATTAAAACAATTAAAAACTTTGTTAAACAAAATTGTAACTATATACGAATAAAGGTTGATGTGTTCCTTCTTAATGGTTGTTTTATTTAAATTCCATAACTCTATGTATGTCAAGCGACGTCTTGCGTTGACTGACACATAACTGTCACGTCCTGCGTCGAATATCACGTCATTTCACGCGACATTTCACGTTCTGCGTCGAATGTCACGTTCTACGTCGGATGTCACGTGACATTTCACGTTCTGCGTCGACTGTCACGTTCTCTTAGGCACTGTACGGAAAAGAAGAAGAAGAACGTCCATACTGAACGTTGACATGGCTTCTGTGTCACCAACGCTTTCATTTGACACCTCATACGTCAAAATCAGGCCAATAGCAACGAAGATACGTTTTAGCGCCCATTTAACAATGCTGCCATCTTTGTTTTTTGTGTCAAAGTATTCCCCGTCTCCTCCCCGTTCCAACGAGCCCTCGTACGTCACGATCGGACCAATAGAAACAAAGATATGACGTAATGACCTTTTGGCATGCTTCGATGCGCACGGCACATATTTCATTCAACCCTATTTTTCATCCCCTTTCCAACGAGCCCTCGTATGTCATCCTACGTTAAGCCGTTTGGAACTTACGACCGGGGGTGGCGATTTTAGGGGTTACGATTTAGGGGATGTGCTCAGACATACATAGTCTATCTACTGATAAGGTATGGGCCATCGCGAGCGGCGCAAATTTGGAGGATAGTCCTGCATTACTCTTACTAAGGATATGAGTCTTTACGAGAACTTTCTGTCCTTTGTTAAACACAACGGTTTCGCGAAAGTGTTTATCTGCGTACAGTTTCGAAGTGTCTCAATATTCTCACGCGCACTTAGTAAAATGTCTGTATGTCTGCACAAGTTCGGCGTTATCTCAAGAATAACTGTTTAACTCGCGATAATAGCTCGTAAGTCTTTATGCACATCTGTGGGCATACGTAGCTCACGCGCAAAGTTCAAATAAGCCGGGGAATAACCGGTAGCTAAATTTGGTACCATTTTCATGGAAAAACGAATACTGGGTAGCACTTCATCCCATTTAGTATGGTCCCTTTGCACTAATATAGAAATCTGAATCTTTAGATCGCGATTTTTACGTTCCTCCGGATTTAAGGCAGGGTAATAAACAGGAATGAGTGATTGTTGTATGAGGTAGTATATAAACTCTTGCATTATTTTACTAACGAATTCGGGTCCGGTGTCACTTATTATTCTACGAGGGGTGCCGTATCGTAAACATATCTCGCTTATTAGTACCTTTATGCACTCCTCCGCAGTAGCTTGTTTTAACGGGAATATTTCCATCCATTTCGTGGAAGTATCTTCCACTGCGAAAATCCATCTGTTTCCTTTTTCAGTTACAGGTAGTGGACCTACTAAATCAATTGCAACGCATTTAAAGCATTGTGCTGACACAGGTGTTTGAATCAGACCTGCTGGTTTAAGAATCAAAGGTTTATACCTTTGGCAGTCGATGCATTTCTTAATATGCCTTACGACATCTCGCCTAATACTAGGCCGGTAGTAACAAAGAGCAAGTGTTTTTTCAACACCATATTGTCCTGCGATGGGCATGTCATGGCACTCTTTCAAAACATCGGCTATTTTACTTTGAGGCACTACTCACTGAGCCTTCTCACATACAAGGTCTTGATTATATCGATACAAGACTCCTTGATTCATGACATAACCGCGATCAGTATATCGGGTGATGACTACTTCAATGCAGGTTCTTCCGATTTAAGGCAATCTTATACGATTGATACGATTCGTTCGTCCAGACACATATTCAATTCGTAAGTCATAACTTTGCACTTCCAATGACCAACTAGCAAGGCGGCCAGTAGAAGATTTTAGTGACATCAACCATTTCAGTGGTTGATGATCTGTTTTGAGAATAATAGGTGAACTTTCTATGTAACCCCGGAATTTAATAATTGCATATACTATAGCTAATGCTTCTAGCTCTGTTGTACTATAGTTACGTTCAGCCGCTGTGACTAAGCGACTTGCATACTATATCGGCTTTTCATTTTCTTCCTCCCCCTGGAGAAGACATGTGCCAAGTGCATAAAGAGTTTGTAAAAGTTGCTTGTTGTAGAATAGAAGCTTGCGTAATCAATCTTTTAAGAGTTTCATAAGCCTGGTTTTGTGCCGATCTCCAAACAAATGCTACATTCTTCTTAGTTAATTCTAAAAGAGGTTTGGATATACTTGCGAAGTTTGGCACACAACGTCGAAATCAACTACAAGTTTGTAAAAATGATAAAACGTGTTTAACATTGCGTGGTATAGGCATGTCAGCAATTGCTGATATCTTCCCAGGATCAGGAGCGATCTCATTGGGCGTCAGAAGGTGTCCTAAATATTTGACAAAAGAGCGCACAAAAGTACATTTCGCGCTATTTACATACAATTTAAATATTTGCAATCTTTGAAACACATTAGTTAGATCGTTGATATGATTTTCAAACGAACTAGATAGAATAATAATATCATCTAAATATTCCAAAATAGTGACACTTGGTAATCCGCTACGAAAACGATCAATAAACCTTTGAAAAGTAGCAGGCGCGTTATTAGTGGTCTGTGGGTGTCCTAAAGATCTCCGCTCAAGGTTGAAGGTATGTTTACCAGAATAGCGGCGTGCTCATTTATATTTTAATGACAATAATTATTTTTTTAATTAAAATTAAATATTTATGATTTTTTTTTGTTCTCGTCTATAAGAGAAAAAATTATTTTTATAATGTTTATAAAGTACATTACCTGAATTTTAATCATTTTACCAACAGGAAATATTGAAGTTTTGCCTAAAGATTAAAAATTCTCATTTTTTAAATTGTATTAAGGACTATTGATTATTATTTAGTGTGAAGTAATTTTTGATAAATAAATCTAATCAGATTTGAATTTCTATTAAGAATTGCGAGTCTATTTAGAGAGTTGAAAGATTGCTAGAAGTCTATAAATAATAAGTGAAAATTTATATCACCTTCATATCACTTTTCAATCAGCTGTGTTGGCATCTATGGTTGATTTTCTGTTTCTGAATCCTGGCGGATTTTGCCCTAGTGTATTTTCGGTAATTTATCTATTTCCCAATACGCTTGACAATATTTTGTATGTGGTGTTCAGTAACATGATTCCTCTGTAGTTACTGATATCCTTCGGTCTCCTTTTTTAATATCGTTATTAGATGACCTTTTCTCCACTACATCAGTATACTTTCGGAGTTTCCTGTATTTTTTATTAGTTTAAGAATCCAGTGCATCAAATTGTCTTCTTAATTTTTTATTAATTCATTTTTTATCGGTTCCTGGTGCATTTTACTGTTGCAATAATGTCCTTATATGTAGTAACTTTTGAAGTTTATATTAAGGAATTAGGAAGGAAATTAATAGGTTACTTGAGTGCAAACAAACAACAAACTTTTGAATTCTAATTTCGTGTTTTGTTGTAATGAATTAAAAACAAAAAAAAACATCAAATCAATTATAAATTTTTATCAAAATCATTACAAAAGAAATAAATCATAAAACATTTTGCAACATAATTAGTAATTTAATTAACGCATTAATGCACACTACGTAATAAATACAGTTTCAATTATTTTCTAAGACATACAATATGTTGTATATAAAGATACAATATGTTATAAATAAGTTCTAATAAGTTCTAAAGTGTTAAATAGAAAGACTTCTATAATTGTAATGGTGGTGTGAATATACAAAATAAGACAAGATAATGCCCTGCCTAAATCGCACAGGCCGATGAGTCTTACATCATTTTTGTTGACGGCAACAGAAAAAATTCTTGATAGACATATTAAGGGAAGACCTTTGAGGGATCATTCTCTCAATGGCAACCAGCATGCATATCAAGAAGGAAATCAACAGAAACAGCAGTGGACAAAGTAGCTCAGAAAATCAGTCACTCAATTAATAATGGAGAGAATATTTAGAAGGCACATTTAATAATGCCCTATCAAAAAGATCCACTATCAACGCGTGTTACTATGTGTAACTGGATCAAAGCAATGCTGGAAAATATATTGTTGAGTGAATAGAAGATTGTCACAAAGGTGCAAGGAGAGATTTTGGCCAAAACTGCTAAGGGTGTCCACAGGGGGGAGTGTTTTCTCCCCTCCTCTGGTCACTCCTGGTGGATCACTTGATGTCACTTCTTGACGCACACGGAGGAAGAAGTACATGCCTATAGGGATGATGTAGTAATTATGGTAAGAGAAAAATATGGTAATTTTCTTTCCAGTACACTCCAAAGAACATTAAATATCCTTAGTAGGTAGTATGACATGGAAAAATTCTCTATCAATCTTAGTAAAACATCTAGGAGTAATATTAGATAAGCAGCTTACATGTAACGCCCAGTTGGAAAGAATAACCAAGAAAGCAAAGGTTTCCCTTTCTACATGTCGAAGAGTATGTGGGAAAATTTGGGGTTTGAAACACAAACTGATGTACTGGGTATATATGACTAGTCAGATCTATGATTACATATGGCGCACTTTTATGGTAGTTAAAATAACAACAAAAGACCACTTAATAGAAGCTGAATAAGCTTCAACGACAAGCATGCTTAATCATAACACGAGCAATGTTGACTACCCTAATCCTCTCATGGAGGTCATGCTTGATCTCTCTTCATTACATATATGGATGGAGAAGGATGTGAAGATAGGAGCATACAGAAGGTGGATAAGATGTCAGGAAGCGGGGCAAAAGGATACCTGGACCAAATCTGGAGAGATAATTAAAAATTACCTAGATTTGGAAATAGTACCAGATGCAATGTAACCTAAATATAATTTTGAAAAGTCGTTTACCATCCTCTTTATAGGAAGGTACAAATAGGAGTTAAATAAAATCAATGCATTGGCCATCGATAAATTGTTGGCAGCACCATCAAAAGTTAATGAATAGACTTTTATGCCTGAATCATAAATAAAATTTAAGCAAAGATTTACTTAGGATGCTTTTTCAGATCCACAAAAACTGTCAATTAAAAAATATGCAACTGGCACTTTAAAATTGTGATTTAAGGCTACTAACATAAACACCAGTGCCTCTTTTGCTTCTGGTATATTATCAGATTCTATATCTGTACCAAAATCTACAGAGCCAATAAATTTTTTTCATCCCATTTTACTTGCTTAGACATTTCGTCTAGCACTAAATTACACACAAGTGTTTTATTTTTACTATATATAAGACATATACTAAGTCGGTAAATAGCAACCTGCAAGTCAAAAGAACTCTTCTATTGTTGGCTTTTAACGTTTAATTCAACTACATCTACTTTATCATAGATGGCGAGATGTTTCAATTTACCCATTATGTACCACGTCCCAGTATATACCACCGTCCCCTACTTGAAAAGTGATAACGTTTCGCTCTTCGAACTTCAGCGACCACAAACAAGACACCTAAATGGCATTTAACTAAAATAGTAGGTAAATGACTCTCAAAAATTTTAAATAAAATTTGCTTGTCACAAAAAAAATGTAAACACACAACTTCATGCAACTTCGTATCAAAACAATAGGTATTCAACAAAGGTATTCATGTTGTGGACACGGACACTTTTTAAAGCGTTCACCGAGTCTATATATTATACGTCATTGGTGCTATTGCCACTAGTTGGGACGCCAGGTTTTAAGGTGAGGTTAGGTTAGGATGTGATTCATCGAGTTAGAATCTATGGAGAAGCTATGAGCATATTAACGTGTGTATTAAATACGGCGTAGGTAGGCGTGGCTAACGATGATACCAATATGGCGGTGGGATCATGACCGGACTCAATAATATTAAAACTACTATAAAAATATGACTAGTTATTCAGAAGATTTAATCATAATCTAAAAAAGTGCAATACATTTTTAATAAACTATGATTTATTTATTTCGCGGTAAACACTAAAAACACGATATATTATACATAAAGATAAATTTATACAGTCTAATACTATTAATTTATTCTCTGAAGTACGGGCCATTACTTTGTTTACATATTTGTATACTAACCTGTAGAACGTTATTCCTGAAGATTTTTTATTAACATTGCTTCTGGAAGATAATACATATTACATAGAAGGGTTGTCAAAATTTCTTTGAAGAGTACAGTGTATATTGTTGACTCCGAGAGAATATTGTGAAATTACCAACCAAATAATAGTTTTCCGAAGCTTGAAGTTTCTTACTTAAAGTATAGAGAGTATAAACAAAAAAAGTAAGTTAAATAAGAGTCAAATTTGAAGAAAAATTATAATTATTTTTGATTTGATAGGTTAGGTGACTGCATGCTTTTGTTTTAAACTTTCAAGTATCCTTTGATTCAAATTAAATTCATAAAGTTTGAATTATACAGTTGACATTTGGAAAATTTTGGTAAGTTACCTTCTTTAGTAAGAGTTAAACTAAAAGAAAAATGGGGGATTCGTCTGGGGGCGAGAAGGCCCCAGATATATTAAACGAAAATGAAATGAAAGATGTGGAGAAAGATATTAAAGAGTTAAAAAAAAAAAAATAAATATGATAAAGGTTCCAAATAGATACGACATATATGATAAGGGGCCATTTGAAGTATATATAGAAGCCAGGAAGGATCAGTTAAATGTTGGAAATTATAATTATTTAGCAATTGCAAGAGAAATCTTTGATTTACAACTAAACGATATCTTTAAGACTCACAAAAAGGGGATAAATAGAATTAGTGTGGAATTTAAAAATAGAAATGCAGCAAATAACTTTCTTCAAAATAATTTGCTAAAAGAAAAAGGTTATGATGTATTTATACCCAACAAAAATGTTACATGCAAGGGAATAATCCAATTTATCGACAAAAAATTTAGTGATGATGTCTTGCTAAAATATTCAGAACTAAATACTAAAAACTGTAAAATTATAAATGTGAAGAGATTTAAAATAAAAGTAAAGCCGGATAAGATTTTATTAATGATACATGTAGTGTAACAAAAATGTGGTAAGGAGTCTGAGTGACTCTATCCAGTGTAGCAAAAGGGTGAACTCTAAAATGTACCTTGATACACCAACGAACTAATATGTGGAATAATGGAAGATGGAAGGGATTAGATAGAAATAAATTATGTAAAAGAAATAAATAAAGGGTAAACATGAATTTTAAAATATAGCAGAATTAAGTGTTGGCTAGCGACTATGCAGAAGAATGACCACTTGACACTCAAAGAAGGATTCGGCCAATTTGCATGCCCTACAGAGACCGTAAGATATAAGAACTAATGACAAGAAAACCACCAAGAAATAAACAGATGAAAGATAAAAGTTGCTCTAATGAATGCTTGGGCGCCAGGAAGTTAAATGTTTTCTTCCGAGATATCTTGTGTTGCTGAAATATGAAAGATAGGTACTAATTGAAATATTAAATTTTAACCACAACTTTAATAATTACCAAACTTAGGTACAGACTATTTTAAATGCTTATATACTACCCACCACCTCTTATGTACAGTTAACTTAGCTATATTTACAGTAAAATCCCTGAATATAATTATAAAACAATTTACCCCTGATATACCCCTTAATTTCAAATCGTGACAAAAGTTATACCCAATAATAATGTATAAATAATAAATATAATTATATACTACTCACTAATAGTTTAGTTTTCGTTCAAGAATTGTTTAGGTTTTCAAGTGAAAACTCTCTGGATATGTGTGCACACGATAACCTAACAAAGAGAAATTCAAGGGAGAGTTATAACCTCATCCCTTGGTAGACAATAAATAATTAAATTAAGTTACAATGATTAATGTTTTAAGAAAATTGAAGGTATTTATTATTAAGGATATATATTTAAATTAAAAATGGAACCAAAAGTTAAAACCTTGAAGATGACGTAGCAAAAGTTATTTAAAATAATTGAATGAGAAACAGAAATAAAAGTAAGTTCTTCCTGCCGGTTTCCGTAGGTTTCCCTTGAAGATGATCCGGTGGAGAACTAGACTCAGGTGGTAAAAGGTACACCAAACCTGGATTCCCTGTATCAGGTACTCTTAGACAAATGAGTCAACTTAAATTTCTTCTTAAATTTCCAATAAAAACCAGTGAATTTAATTCTTCTTCCCCTTGTCCTTAGTAAGTACAACCCAAAAAAACTAAAAAGATTTCTTCCCCTGACTTGCAACTGGATTCTGGGAGTAGGCTAAAAAGGAACAATTGTGTTACTTCATGTTCTTTGTACGTACAAAAGGTAAGGAAAAACACAAGGTTTATCAACCTTGAAAGGCGATACAAGAAATGTCAACAAGTGACCTTAAATTGAAATAAAAACCTTAATGGTTTTCGGTAAATAGTGACCTTCGAATGGTGTGACAATGTTTTTATAATGTATGGATATATTAAATAGGTAGTTTTAACGGAAAGCATGATCTTTATATATTATAGAATAGGAAAAAAAAGAAATATTAGCCGGTTTAAACGGTATGAAATTGAAATAAATAATTATTTGCTTTCACTCTTGAAAGGAAATAAAAATTTGAGATAGATATAGAATCTAATACTTATAATTTATTTAGGTATAAAACATTTTCCTTAATGAAATAAGGTGAAATATGACATGTATAAAATATATGAAATACCTATCAAAGAAGAAATTAAGATAGATCTGAATTTTACTAACAATGGCGGATGATATGAAGGATTTTTCCTTCAACTGAAAGTATCCTCGTACAAACAACAAAATAACTCAAATGATTTCTTCTAAAACGAACAGCTCTTGACAATAAAATAAACTTAAACTCAATTCGGGGGAAAAAATGGCACTTCCCAGCCGCTACTATTCTGATCGAAACGATCTTTCTTCGATCACATCCAGTTGACAAGTACCCTGTTAAGGTTCTACAAGTCGTCGGATGGATGTACTTTCAGAATCTTACCACTGGTGGCGCGGTTTAATGCCAACCTTAGAAAATAAGATTTACTGGGAGTTATTTAAATATTTAGTTTAAGAATATTTCAATATGAATTTAATTTAGAATTAAATTAAAAGAATCCAGTCACCAAAAAAAGGTAAACGATTATTTAAGTAACGGACTCGTTACAATCCCCTCTTACTTGGAGAAAAAAATTTTAAGTGAAAAAATTTTTTTTTTCTTTTACTTGACTGATTGTTTAGCTGTAAGTTAACCAATACTTCAACCATTTGTGGTGCAATCAAGAATCGAGAAAAAAAAACTTATATATAAAAATTATAGCCATGGCACCAGTTTGCCAAATACAGCTATAAACTATATTAACTCACTAAAATACTTCCAAAACAATCTACATCGATTCACACGATTATCATTAACCACAGATTATGAGTGATGTAGAAATAAAGATATGGTTTCATCTAAAGATACCCACATGTAACTAAGTACAAAGTCACATACTATCTAGAGTAAAATTAAAGTAGAGTAAAGCTTTAACATAGCATAGTATAGACTAGTACTACAAATACTCAATGCAAATAGTCCAAAATAATGTGAAATCGGACCCTGGTTCCAAAATTGACTCATCAATGGACAACAGATTTATAGAAAAGCATATCCAAGGAATAATCAATCATGCAAATGGGTGGACCGATACACAATAATAAGTAACAATAAAAATACCAAACGTATATAAAACAATATAAGTGTCGAATTGGATGGTAAATCCAAAATTGACCATACAGTGGACAACAGATTTATAAAGTAGCATATCCAAAGATAATCAAACAGGCAAATAATGACCCAATTCACACTATAGCCAACTAAACCAAATATGGTAGGTCCACATATACCCACATCCGGTAATATGTGCCTAACCTTAAAATTCATCAAATAAATTATTGGATCAAAATGTGGGACTAACGGCTTAAACAAAAGGACAGCCATAAAATCGATTCCATCCTGATGATCTGCCATCAGTACATTTGGGATCCAAAATAAAGACCAAAAATTAAAACTAGGAGCTGTTATAAACTTAATCATCCTAGCAAATGCAAAGCTGAACAACTTGAACTCAAAAGGTAGAGTACCAAAGCATGTGAACTGCTGTGGTAACTTCTTACAACAAAATTAACTTATGCTGATACTCGATAACTATAGCAGGTAGCTACAACAAATTTATAAGAATATCTAACATAAGAGCACTAAAAGGAGTTTAATGTGCCAGTAACTCTAACAACCATAGCAAAATAGTAAGAGTTAAGGTAGAAGTAATAACAAAACAGAACATCAAGAACGAGTAGACCAATTTCTGAAGAAACTGCAGATTTATAATTCGTTCTGATATTAATAAAAGAGAACAGGATAATTCCTAGTTCAATATACCAAAATATAGATAAGTGCCTAAGGAAAGAAGTGAAAATAACTATAAATGGTCATTTGTTGCCAAAATATGAAATACTATCCATAACTGTAATCTAAACATGCTAGTTGTAAAGGGAGCAATCCATGACTTGAATAAACTATATAAGTAAGAATAATAAATCAGCTAAGGAACAATTCTGTTATTAGACCAAAGTCTGAAAATATTAAGGATTAAAGCTAAATGTTCAAATCCTAATTAACATTAACGATAATTTCCTATCTATGGAAGACGTTCTACTGCCTAGATAACTGTACAACTTGTCATGAAAATGGTGAATTCTGAAATTCATTGAACAACTGAGGCCTCTAATTGAACTAACACTTCGAACCCACATATTCAGTCACATATACACAGGCAGAATAGTCTATATAATATAGGAGTGTACTAAAATTATGCATACTGATTATCTATATAAATTCCTAATGACTGATAAAAAAAAACCATCCCACATAGCAAATCCAGATACATGTTCCTATATAACTTGATCATGACCAATAAACGGAATCAAATCCATAAAAAAAATTACAACATTCTTTCCAACCTGGCAAAACAAGTAAGCAAAATGAGAGCATAGGTAATACAACACATAAACATATAGCACAGTATAGCAGCATTACAATATTTAGTTCCATACCAGTGCAACATCTAATATAAGTAAACACTCTAATGGCCTTAATAATTTTAACTTATTATAAACAGATACTAATCAAAGTATAAGCTGTAGGTATACCAAATCTGGTGATTAATAACAAAAATCTAAGAAAATACCAAATCGTAACCAAACCGAGCCAAAACAATAACAATCAAAGGAATAGGTTAGCTTAATAGACAATAAGTTAATCTTCCTCTGAAGATGAAGATGTTGCCTCATCTGTTGTATTATCAGAGAGTAAATCCTTTATATGAAATTGACCAATTCGTCTATTTGTCGAATTGTCTTTTAATTCATATATTAAAGGAGATATTACCCTAACGACAGTACAGGGAACATATTTCTGACAAAACTTAGCAGAAATGGCATCACCTTTATTTGATTTTACAAAATTCCGTTTCAAAACTCGATCGCCCACAAAAAATCGCAAATCTCGTTTCCTCAAATTATACTGATGCTGATTTCTACGGTAAGAAGCTTTCAACTTCTTCGTAATGTCAGCGAATATTGGAGGTAAGTTTTGGAGATTTTCCATACGGTGAAGTTTCTCAGAAATTTGAGGAAGAGTTGTTGAATTTTCAGAAATTAAACCGAAATAATCACCTGACAATGGAACATGCCTACCAAAATTAACATAAGCTGGAGAGCACTGAGTGGTTTCATGAACAGAAGTTCGAATGGCTTGAGCAACTGAATGAATGTACTGATCCCAAGCTCTATGATCAGTGTAAGTGTAAGATCGAAGAGCAGTAACAATGCTACGATTTACACGTTCAGTGTGGTTAGCTTGCGGATGATAAGCTGCATTGTAGAATATCTTTTGCACCTTATATTTACTTAAAAGATCTTTAAAGGCTGTAGAAATAAATTGTGGACCATTATCACATGATACTATTTGGGGAATACCAAATAGTAAGAACACTTACTCCTCTAAGAACTTCAAAATAGCTGGAGTTGTACCCTTACGAAGAGGACAAACTAAAGGAAATTTGGTGAAGTAATCTACAACTACCAAGCAATATGTATTACCTAAATAACTACGTGGATATGGTCCAATAAGGTCTAAAGAGATGATTTGCCAAGGAAAATTAATGCTCCTAAACGAACCCATTAATCCAGCTTGAGGTAGGTTACTCGGCTTGCATGTTGCACAAACTCTACATCTAGAGATGTATTTCTTAACTGAATTGCGCAGACCAGGCCAGTAATATAACTCAGCTATTTTACTAAATATTTTATAAAAACCAAAGTGACCTGATGTCACATCATCATGAAAAGTTCTCAAGACTTCATCCCTATTTGCTGTTGGGACTACTATTTTCCAATCAGACATATTCGATAAAGATTCAACTGGACTGATTACATGTTTATAAAGGATATTATTCTCTACCTTGAAATCAGGATATCTACTAGGTTCTTGGGTGACATTATGAATCATCTTTCGATACCAATTATCTGGAGATAAAGTGGACAGATCTAAAAGATTGATATCGAATGTACGTGACAACGCATCTGCAACCACAACACCATTGGCTTTGCGATGAACAATATTATAATCAAAGACAGAAAGCCTACAAATCCAACGGGACAAACGTTGTGACGGATTTTTCATGGAATGTAACCATAATAAAGAACTATGATCTGTGATGATAGTAAACTTACGACCCTCAAGATAGTACCGAAAGGCATCAAGACCATGGATAATTGCAAGAAGTTCTCTCTCTGTGGTGGAATAATTTTTCTGTGATTTATCGAGCTTTTTGCTGGTATAAGCTATTGGATGTTCCGAACCATCCTTCATTTGAAATAGTACACCACCTGAAGCAGTGTTGGAACAATCTGTCATGAGATAGAAATGCTCTTTAAAATTCGGAGATGTCATGACAGGTGCACTAGTAAGAGCTTCTATTATACGCCGGAAAGCATCATCGGCTTCTGAAGTCCATGTAATAGTTTGGCCTTTTTTCCTATTTTTAAGGAGATCTGTAAGTGGGGACAACAAAGTAGAATAAGACGGCACAAACCGACGATAATATCCACACATGCCTAATATCCTACGGACTTGGGTAGTAGTCTTAGGTATAGGAAAATCCTTGATAGCAGTAACTTTATCAGGATCAGTCCTTAAACCTTTACTATCGACTACATATCCTAAAAATTTAAGACTAGGACGACAAAACTGACATTTATCTAAATTAATAGTTAAATTAGCCTCTTTGAGACGTAAAAAAAACTTATACAAAATTTCCATATGAAGAGAAAAATCAGGAGTGACAACCAAAATGTCATCCAAATAATAAAAAACATAGGGCTCTAACTGAGGACCAATGACTAAGTCCATCAGACGACACATTGTCTGAGGAGCTTAAACAAGACCAAAAGGCATAGTGACAAACTGAAATAATCCTTTCCCACTAACTGCAAAAGCTGTATACTTTGTACTTTCCTCACTTAAAGGAATTTGTAAAAAAGCTTTAGATAGGTCGATAGAAGAAATATACCTAGCATTCTGGAGTTTACTTAGAATGACGTCTATTCGGGGAATAGGATAAGCATCCCGATTTGTAGTAATATTATTCAACTTTCGACCATCGAAGCAAACCCTAAAAGTCCATCCTTTTTCTTGGTTAACCACAAAGGACTACAGTAAGAAGACGTGGAAGGTTCAATGATCTTCAACTCTAACATGGAATCAATTTCCTTTTCCAAGTCAACTTGCCAAGCCTGAGGAATAGGATACTGGTATTGTCGAAAAGGTGTGGTATCTCCCACCTCGATAGTGTGAGATATTAAGGATGTACGACCTAACTTGTCTTTCGACGAAAGAGTTATAAATTTAGAGATCATATTCTCTAATTGCCTTTGTTCGGAACTAGATAAACTAGTAAAATCCTGAATAGCACTAAGTAAGGACAGATTAAATTGAGAAATAGAAAAGGAAAAATTTGAGCAATTTAGTGTGCTATTAAAAACATTTAAGAAATCCATACCTAAAATTATGGAATTCTGAACTGAAGGACTGATATAGAATGTAATTTGCTTACATAAATCTGCTACTGTGATTTCGGTTTCAAATTTGCCTGTAATAGACTGAACTGTACCATCTGCAGTAGACACTTGCAGAGAAGAAATGGGCATAATGGAAACCTCAGCATTTTTCAGTAAAGCTAATGAATGTGAACCTATCACAGAAATGTTCGAGCCACTATCTGAAAGAGCTAAGCAAGATTGTCCTAAAATCTTAATAGGAAGATAAGGTCTATTATCATTATGTTTTCTCACTAATAACGAATTCAAATCAAAACAATTATTATCTGATTGGTCAAAATTTTTAAATGGTACTAAACTAAACTTATTATCTCTACTAACACAATCAGAGGATACGCTAGGCAAACAAAAATAATCAGAAATAAAAGAATCCTCCTGAATTGTGGTAGACTCTGGTATAGATACTGGAACTACTACACTGCTACTATTATGTTTATTACTAAAATTTGGGGAGATATTTGGGGAATCTATGCAAATCAAATGTATTATATTGAGAAGTTACTTCTTGGAATGACTTGGTGTGGTGTGTGTTGGTTTTTTGGGGAAAACCCCTTTCCCTTTCCGACTGGAAGACGGTTTTGGGTGGCTTGACATGGTTGGACCAGTGACTTCGCTTGATGTAACGGTTTGATTCCCTGATGGGGGTGTGGACGGAGAAACGCTCAGGGGACGGACCTCCGATCGTTCGTTTCCCGAACACTTAAAACAATTTCGTTTGAGGGTATTTTCCCTACCACAACCGTGGCAGAAAATACGGGTACGAGGGATGCCGCAATCATAAAAAGTATGACCAGACTCACGACAATTCCAGCACACTACAGAAGTTACAACTGAAATATTACGCTCAGGGCCCTTAGGTTGCCAAGAACGGTGTGTAAAAGAATTTTGGTGACCAAAAGAGTCAGAAGAGTGTTTGGAAGTGGTTGGAGGTTGAGAAGACCAAGATAAAGTTTCCTCCAAACGTTTACACTTCTCGGTTATGTCTGCTATACTGTTGATGTCTACTAAAGCTAATTGTTGATGATAAAATGGCAATAGACATTTCAGAATAATCCTAATTTTTGCAGAATCTGTTAAAGGAGTCTCAAGGCGACTACACATACCCAAAATGTTATTGATAAACATCGTAACAGACTCATTTGGCTTCTGTTTACGATTTTTGATTTGGTCTAGAAGGTCATCTTGAAAAGAATATGGTAGAAAGTCAGTCAGACTTAAGTTTCTGAGCCAAATCAGACCAATTAGAAAAATTATTGCGATTGTTTCTAAATCACGTAAAAGCTGCGCCTGTAAACAATTCAGCACAAGCTGCAAAAAGATCATCTTCACTCACTCCTCTTGATACACGAAGACATTCCACCCTATCCAAAAAAGAAATTACTTGGTCATAATGACCTTCACCAGAAAACGAAATGCCCCATTTATATACCTGAATAGGTTTGGGGTGTAGAAATGAGTTAGCTGCTTGGACAGAAGAAATAGGAGTTGAAGTAGCAATTGGATTTACTCGTGAATCAAGTTCACCCTCTAGGCTAAGAATTCGGACTGAAATTGAGTGTTTATAAGATTGCTGCTCCTCATTTGAACACGACAATAAATGAACACGGCCTGAGACATGAGCTAGACGTGATATCAGCCTGGAGTATAGGCTATCTTGGACAGTCCCTCTAAAATCGGATATCATTTTAACCAAATCATCCACAGTCTCATCAATCTCTTCTTGCTGCTCTAGAAAAGGAATATTTGTGGCAGAAATTTGTCGAAAGCTTCTGTTTCCTTCTTCTTGCCTTAAAGCTCCACGCAATATTTTGCGTTTTAAATCCACATTGGAAGATTCGTCAATGGTGATCTCCCTAATTCTCAACTCATAATCCAATTCCTTTACTAACAAATGTTCTACCTTGAATGCAGACATTAGGAAAACCAATAACAATAGATGTACCAACACACCACAAAATCAATCCAAGAATAATCTAAAGTTATTCACAAAAAGTTTCAAAATGGTTAAGTGAAGTTAAGTAAATATAAATTTGAATCCTTGAACCAACACACAATGGTTTCAACAAGTATATGGTTAACAAATAATTGAATATAAAAAACCCACCAATATTGGCTAATATATATACATATATCTATATATATATATATATATATATATATATATATATATATATATATATATATATATATAAATATATATATATATATATATATATATATATATATTATTCTTGGATTGATTTTGTGGTGTGTTGGTACATCTATTGTTATTGGTTTTCCTAATGTCTGCATTCAAGGTAGAACATTTGTTAGTAAAGGAATTGGATTATGAGTTGAGAATTAGGGAGATCACCATTGACGAATCTTCCAATGTGGATTTAAAACGCAAAATATTGCGTGGAGCTTTAAGGCAAGAAGAAGGAAACAGAAGCTTTCGACAAATTTCTGCCACAAATATTCCTTTTCTAGAGCAGCAAGAAGAGATTGATGAGACTGTGGATGATTTGGTTAAAATGATATCCGATTTTAGAGGGACTGTCCAAGATAGCCTATACTCCAGGCTGATATCACGTCTAGCTCATGTCTCAGGCCGTGTTCATTTATTGTCGTGTTCAAATGAGGAGCAGCAATCTTATAAACACTCAATTTCAGTCCGAATTCTTAGCCTAGAGGGTGAACTTGATTCACGAGTAAATCCAATTGCTACTTCAACTCCTATTTCTTCTGTCCAAGCAGCTAACTCATTTCTACACCCCAAACCTATTCAGGTATATAAATGGGGCATTTCGTTTTCTGGTGAAGGTCATTATGACCAAGTAATTTCTTTTTTGGATAGGGTGGAATGTCTTCGTGTATCGAGAGGAGTGAGTGAAGATGATCTTTTTGCAGCTTGTGCTGAATTGTTTACAGGCGCAGCTTTTACGTGATTTAGAAACAATCGCAATAATTTTTCTAATTGGTCTGATTTGGCTCAGAAACTTAAGTCTGACTGACTTTCTACCATATTCTTTTCAAGATGACCTTCTAGACCAAATCAAAAATCGTAAACAGAAGCCAAATGAGTCTGTTACGATGTTTATCAATAACATTTTGGGTATGTGTAGTCGCCTTGAGACTCCTTTAACAGATTCTGCAAAAATTAGGATTATTCTGAAATGTCTATTGCCATTTTATCATCAACAATTAGCTTTAGTAGACATCAACAGTATAGCAGACATAACCGAGAAGTGTAAACGTTTGGAGGAAACTTTATCTTGGTCTTCTCAACCTCCAACCACTTCCAAACACTCTTCTGACTCTTTTGGTCACCAAAATTCTTTTAGACACCGTTCTTGGCAACCTAAGGGCCCTGAGCGTAATATTTCAGTTGTAACTTCTGTAGTGTGCTGGAATTGTCGTGAGTCTGGTCATACTTTTTATGATTGCGGCATCCCTCGTACCCGTATTTTCTGCCACGGTTGTGGTAGGGAAAATACCCTCAAACGAAATTGTTTTAAGTGTTCGGGAAACGAACGATCGGAGGTCCGTCCCCTGAGCGTTTCTCCGTCCACACCCCCATCAGGGAATCAAACCGTTACATCAAGCGAAGTCACTGGTCCAACCATGTCAAGCCACCCAAAACCGTCTTCCAGTCGGAAAGGGAAAGGGGTTTTCCCCAAAAAACCAACACACACCACACTAAGTCATTCCAAGAAGTAACTTCTCAATATAATACATTTGATTTGCATAGATTCCCCAAATATCTCCCCAAATTTTAGTAATAAACATAATAGTAGCAGTGTAGTAGTTCCAGTATCTATACCAGAGTCTACCACAATTCAGGAGGATTCTTTTATTTCTGATTATTTTTGTTTGCCTAGCGTATCCTCTGATTGTGTTAGTAGAGATAATAAGTTTAGTTTAGTACCATTTAAAAATTTTGACCAATCAGATAATAATTGTTTTGATTTGAATTCGTTATTAGTGAGAAAACATAATGATAATAGACCTTATCTTCCTATTAAGATTTTAGGACAATCTTGCTTAGCTCTTTCAGATAGTGGCTCGAACATTTCTGTGATAGGTTCACATTCATTAGCTTTACTGAAAAATGCTGAGGTTTCCATTATGCCCATTTCTTCTCTGCAAGTGTCTACTGCAGATGGTACAGTTCAGTCTATTACAGGCAAATTTGAAACCGAAATCACAGTAGCAGATTTATGTAAGCAAATTACATTCTATATCAGTCCTTCAGTTCAGAATTCCATAATTTTAGGTATGGATTTCTTAAATGTTTTTAATAGCACACTAAATTGCTCAAATTTTTCCTTTTCTATTTCTCAATTTAATCTGTCCTTACTTAGTGCTATTCAGGATTTTACTAGTTTATCTAGTTCCGAACAAAGGCAATTAGAGAATATGATCTCTAAATTTATAACTCTTTCGTCGAAAGACAAGTTAGGTCGTACATCCTTAATATCTCACACTATCGAGGTGGGAGATACCACACCTTTTCGACAATACCAGTATCCTATTCCTCAGGCTTGGCAAGTTGACTTGGAAAAGGAAATTGATTCCATGTTAGAGTTGAAGATCATTGAACCTTCCACGTCTTCTTACTGTAGTCCTTTGTGGTTAACCAAGAAAAAGGATGGACTTTTAGGGTTTGCTTCGATGGTCGAAAGTTGAATAATATTACTACAAATCGGGATGCTTATCCTATTCCCCGAATAGACGTCATTCTAAGTAAACTCCAGAATGCTAGGTATATTTTTTCTATCGACCTATCTAAAGCTTTTTTACAAATTCCTTTAAGTGAGGAAAGTACAAAGTATACAGCTTTTGCAGTTAGTGGGAAAGGATTATTTCAGTTTGTCACTATGCCTTTTGGTCTTGTTTCAGCTCCTCAGACAATGTGTCGTCTGATGGACTTAGTCATTGGTCCTCAGTTAGAGCCCTATGTTTTTTATTATTTGGATGACATTTTGGTTGTCACTCCTGATTTTTCTCTTCATATGGAAATTTTGGATAAGTTTTTTTTACGTCTCAAAGAGGCTAATTTAACTATTAATTTAGATAAATGTCAGTTTTGTCGTCCTAGTCTTAAATTTTTAGGATATGTAGTCGATAGTAAAGGTTTAAGGACTGATCCTGATAAAGTTACTGCTATCAAGGATTTTCCTATACCTAAGACTACTACCCAAGTCCGTAGGATATTAGGCATGTGTGGATATTATCGTCGGTTTGTGCCGTCTTATTCTACTTTGTTGTCCCCACTTACAGATCTCCTTAAAAATAGGAAAAAAGGCCAAACTATTACATGGACTTCAGAAGGCGATGATGCTTTCCGGCGTATAATAGAAGCTCTTACTAGTGCACCTGTCATGACATCTCCGAATTTTAAAGAGCATTTCTATCTCATGACAGATTGTTCCAACACTGCTTCAGGTGGTGTACTATTTCAAATGAAGGATGGTTCGGAACATCCAATAGCTTATACCAGCAAAAAGCTCGATAAATCACAGAAAAATTATTCCACCACAGAGAGAGAACTTCTTGCAATTATCCATGGTCTTGATGCCTTTCGGTACTATCTTGAGGGTCGTAAGTTTACTATCATCACAGATCATAGTTCTTTATTATGGTTACATTCCATGAAAAATCCGTCACAACGTTTGTCCCGTTGGATTTGTAGGCTTTCTGTCTTTGATTATAATATTGTTCATCGCAAAGCCAATGGTGTTGTGGTTGCAGATGCGTTGTCACGTACATTCGATATCAATCTTTTAGATCTGTCCACTTTATCTCCAGATAATTGGTATCGAAAGATGATTCATAATGTCACCCAAGAACCTAGTAGATATCCTGATTTCAAGGTAGAGAATAATATCCTTTATAAACATGTAATCAGTCCAGTTGAATCTTTATCGAATATGTCTGATTGGAAAATAGTAGTCCCAACAGCAAATAGGGATGAAGTCTTGAGAACTTTTCATGATGATGTGACATCAGGTCACTTTGGTTTTTATAAAATATTTAGTAAAATAGCTGAGTTATATTACTGGCCTGGTCTGCGCAATTCAGTTAAGAAATACATCTCTAGATGTAGAGTTTGTGCAACATGCAAGCCGAGTAACCTACCTCAAGCTGGATTAATGGGTTCGTTTAGGAGCATTAATTTTCCTTGGCAAATCATCTCTTTAGACCTTATTGGACCATATCCACGTAGTTATTTAGGTAATACATATTGCTTGGTAGTTGTAGATTACTTCACCAAATTTCCTTTAGTTTGTCCTCTTCGTAAGGGTACAACTCCAGCTATTTTGAAGTTCTTAGAGGAGCAAGTGTTCTTACTATTTGGTATTCCCCAAATAGTATCATGTGATAATGGTCCACAATTTATTTCTACAGCCTTTAAAGATCTTTTAAGTAAATATAAGGTGCAAAAGATATTCTACAATGCAGCTTATCATCCGCAAGCTAACCACACTGAACGTGTAAATCGTAGCATTGTTACTGCTCTTCGATCTTACACTTACACTGATCATAGAGCTTGGGATCAGTACATTCATTCAGTTGCTCAAGCCATTCGAACTTCTGTTCATGAAACCACTCAGTGCTCTCCAGCTGCTCTCCAGCTCCAGCAGCTATTCATTAGAGCAACTTTTATCTTTCATCTGTTTATTTCTTGGTGGTTTTCTTGTCATTAGTTCTTATATCTTACGGTCTCTGTAGGGCATGCAAATTGGCCGAATCCTTCTTTGAGTGTCAAGTGGTCATTCTCCTGCATAGTCGCTAGCCAACACTTAATTCTGCTATATTTTAAAATTCATATTTACCCTTTATTTATTTCTTTTACATAATTTATTTCTATCTAATCCCTTCCATCTTCCGTTATTCCACATATTAGTTCGTTGGTGTATCAAGGTACATTTTAGAGTTCACCCTTTTGCTACACTGGATAGAGTCACCCAGACTCCTTACCACATTTTTGTTACATTGGCGAGCCCAACGTGGTGCCTATTTTCAGTTCAGACCGTACATTCTGTAGTATATTTCTCTTTGCAAAATATTCTTTATTATTTCTAATTTGTTCCTGTTGCTCTTTGTTCATTTTTTTTAACTTCTTTATTTATTTATTTTTCCTTATTAGATTTATATTTATAGGTATACTTGTATTGCTGTAGTTTACTTACATTCATATTTAGACCCTCACCTTTTTAATCGCATTGTGTACAGTTAACAACTTATTTTACTATTATTGAACTATAAAATTTAATAATTCAGATATTACTATTTATATATATATATATATATATATATATATATATATATATATATATATATATATATATATATATATATATATATAAATAGTAATATCTGAATTATTAAATTTTATAGTTCAATAATAGTAAAATAAGTTGTTAACTGTACACAATGCGATTAAAAAGGTGAGGGTCTAAATATGAATGTAAGTAAACTACAGCAATACAAGTATACCTATAAATATAAATCTAATAAGGAAAAATAAATAAATAAAGAAGTTAAAAAAAATGAACAAAGAGCAACAGGAACAAATTAGAAATAATAAAGAATAATAAAACATTTTCCTTAATGAAATAAGGTGAAATATGACATGTATAAAATATATGAAATACCTATCAAAGAAGAAATTAAGATAGATCTGAATTTTACTAACAATGGCGGATGATATGAAGGATTTTTCCTTATAATTTATTTGTAATTTCATCTTACCGGCTAGGGTGACCCAACTGAAAGTATCCTCGTACAAACAACAAAATAACCCAAATGATTTCTTCTAAAACGAACAGCTCTCGACAATAAAATAAACTTAAACTCAATTCGGGAAAAAAATGGCACTTCCCAGCCGCTACTATTCTGATCGAAACGATCTTTCTTCGATCACATCCAGTTGACAAGTAGCCTGTTAAGGTTCTACAAGTCGTCGGATGGATGTACTTTCAGAATCTTACCACTGGTGACGCAGTTTAATGCCAACCTTAGAAAATAAGATTTACTGGGAGTTATTTAAATATTTAGTTTAAGAATATTTCAATATGAATTTAATTTAGAATTAAATTAAAAGAATCCAGTCACCAAAATAAGGTAAACGATTATTTAAGTAACGGACTCGTTAAAGTAGTAATAGTCAAGGAAGCGAGGAAACACCTGCAAGGGGAGATCGTGGTGAGGTGGTAAATTTAGTTCCAACTGGAACTGTTTGCTATACCTTCACTGGGGCATCTTTGCCAAGAGGTGTTCTAATTTGTATGATCTGTCAACAAAGAACAAAGCATGCGAAGTCAATCCAAAAAATCATATATTATAATATTAAGACGTCACTAGTTAGCCAGCTAACAGGTGAAGATTAATACAACTTCCACAGTCCAAAGGTTCAAACATTTAGGACCGTATTGAAAAAGATTCTATAAATCAATTTCAGTTTAATTTTATCAAACAAGTTCATCAAAAAGTACAATTACTTAATTATGTAAAAGTGATATTGAAAAATATTATTAAAATATAAGTTGATAAATCTTAGTTAAGGAAGGAATAATTTATTTTATTTTATTTTTATTTAAATTTAATATATAAAAATGTAATAACAAAACCCCCAATGTGGGACAAAATTTAAGTAAACAACATATCAAGCCTAATTCTGTAAAATTAATGCATGATAAATTTGACTCAAATTACTAATGTCGGTTCTCTTATTAAGGGTATTAGGATGTTTTAATATTGAACACATTTCTAAAAACTGTCTTTTAACGAGATTGCGTTCAGTGCCAAGAATTTTAACTTCATTAAAGTTTACTTCGTGCTTAGTGTTGATAGCATGTTGGGCAAGAGCACAAGTATGCTTAGATAAATTAATATCACTGCGGTGAGTCGTAAGACGCCCTCTCAGTGATCTCCCTGTCTGACCGATGTAACGTGAGTCACACTCAGCACAAGGTATATAATATATTACATTAACTTGTTCCAGAAGGGACAGAGGTGTTTTAGTTTTAGAAAACAAATTCCTGACAGTCTTAGCATTCTTAATAGCAATTTTAAGCGGTACGTTGTTATGTTTGTACAGTTTAACGAGTTTCTCAGTAACTTGAGGAAAATAAGGTAAAGATGAGTAATGGGTAGTTGGATTCACAAGTACAGTATTAGGCAAAACAGTGTTATTAATTGAATTATTTGATATTATTCTGAGTTGGTCACCATTGGGTATGTCATTTAAAGAAAAACCATAACTTTGAGTATAAAGGTATTTATTAATAAGGGAGGATGGATAGGAATTCTCAATCAGAATATTTTTAAGTAATTGAAAGGATTCCCTTCGATTAATCGGATGTATCAGTCTATTTAGTCTGCAGCTTAAAGCTTTAATAAGGTTTAATTTATATTTAAAGGGATGACAAGAGTGGTAGTTGAGAAACCTATTAGAGGCCATTGGTTTCCTGTACCAACTTGTAGTAAGGGTGTTATCTCAGATTCTAATGACACGCATGTCTAAGAAGGGAATACTATTTGTGTTAGAGTCCTCAAGTTCAACAGTGAACTGTAAATGAGGATCAAACTCATTGAATAAAGACAAGGTGGCCTGAATCTTGTCTGGAGGTAAGGCTAGTAATAAGTCATCAACATACCGTTTAATAAAAGGGATTTGGAAATCTAAACGACCAAGCCGGTCAGATACTAAATCATCCAGTACATAATTAACCAGGATGGGGGAGATTGAGGAACCCATAGGTGTCCCAAAAATTTGAAGGTAATATTTGTCGTTGAAGACCAAAAAATTAGTGTCAAATATTAATTGTAAAAGTTCTGCAAATACATCCCAGGATACAGGACAGTTAGGTTGGATGGAGTTCCAGTGATTTCTTAAAGAGGTAATAACGCTAGAAAGAGGTAAATTAGTGAAAAGAGATACCACATCAAAACTCACTAAAATGTAGCCTTGTGGAAGTTCAAAATTATTAATAAATTCACTAAAATGAAAAGAATCAACAATATTAAAGTTGTTATTATAATTATAAGATTTAAATAAGATGTCAGTTAAAAATTTAGCAATATTAGTGTTAGGTGAATTAATAGATGAAACAATTGGCCTCATGCTCAATGTGGGCTTATGTATTTTAGGTAGACAATAAAATCTGGGAGCATATCCATCATAATTATGTAAAAATTTTGCAAGTGGTTGATCTATGATCTTAATATTTTTTAAGTGTGTAATGAATTTATTTATTTTATTTGTAAATTTAGAGCAAGGGTTGGTAGAAAGAGGTTGATAGTATCTATCATCATCTAACAACGATTGGCTGAGGTTAAGATATTGATCTCTATCCATGAGGACAGTGGCATTCCCTTTATCACTTGTAAGAACGAGAAGATTAGGGTGAGTTTTTAAAAACGATACCGTCTCCCTGTAAATCTTATCTGACTCCGATATGGGTTGTCTAGGGCGATTAGAATAGTTCAACAGAATATTATTGGAAGAAGACCTAAGAGATAAAAGGTCAGAATTGTCAGCATGTGACAAAATATTTTCCACATCTGCTAAAATTCTACTAACAGAGTAATCTCTGAAAGTTGGCTGTAAGCCAAATTTGGGGCCCAAGGATAACAACTTAAGAATGTCCTGAGGAACCTCAGTACTAGATAGATTTTTAATCCACTTGGGATTAAATGGAATTTTTTTAAACTGGGGAGTGTCTAAGTTATTAAGTTTCTTACGAAGGTGTGCCATGGATTTATGATATACAAAATTAAATTTCCTATGTAAGGATGACTCAAAAGTGTCCAACAAATTGTCAGGAAGGTGATTATCAAGAAAAGAAGTGACATTATTGATTTGAGAAATAATAAATTTAATATCAGTGTGAACCTTAGAAATATGGAAATTAAGTAATCGTGCCCTCACCTGTCTGTTTAATGCTTGGCTTCTGCGGTACAGGGTGTCATTGGTGGAGCCTGATGTTGATGCGAGTATGTTGGAAGTGGTATCAATGATAAATTTCGGGATCTTCTTAGTTCTCCTACACTCCAAAAGGAAAGTTCTTCTAGCTTCTGCTGTTGCTAGTTTCTCTGTTAGGTTCGTCCATCTCTTCAGCTTTTTCACTACTGGTTCTCCATGGATGTGCCTGGTGGTGGCATAAAACCCCTCTGTAACAGAAAACATCGAGAAAAGGATGTAAGGTAACACACTTTTGTTATAACTTCTCTATGGATGTTTGGTTTCATATTGTTCTTTTTAGATGAACTGATGATGCTTTCTGAGCAGAAAGCGAAACGTCTTCAATAAATAGATGAAGTAGCCACCTTCTTTGTCTTTTATTTCTCCACTTTGACCGAAAAACCCACCACTCTTCGAGTGTACCTTAGTTTATTTTGGATTGACGGTCGTACTCCTTCAACGACAAATATTACCTTCAAATTTTTGGGACACCTATGGGTTCCTCAATCTCCCCCATCCTGGTTAATTATGTACTGGATGATTTAGTATCTGACCGGCTTGGTCGTTTAGATTTCCAAATCCCTTTTATTAAACGGTATGTTGATGACTTATTACTAGCCTTACCTCCAGACAAGATTCAGGCCACCTTGTCTTTATTCAATGAGTTTGATCCTCATTTACAGTTCACTGTTGAACTTGAGGACTCTAACACAAATAGTATTCCCTTCTTAGACATGCGTGTCATTAGAATGGGAGATAACACCCTTACTACAAGTTGGTACAGGAAACCAATGGCCTCTAATAGGTTTCTCAACTACCACTCTTGTCATCCCTTTAAATATAAATTAAACCTTATTAAAGCTTTAAGCTGCAGGCTAAATAGACTGATACATCCGATTAATCGAAGGGAATCCTTTCAATTACTTAAAAATATTCTGATTGAGAATTCCTATCCATCCTCCCTTATTAATAAATACCTTTATACTCAAAGTTATGGTTCTTCTTTAAATGACATACCCAATGGTGACCAACTCAGAATAATATCAAATAATTCAATTAATAACACTGTTTTGCCTAATACTGTACTTGTGAATCCAACTACCCATTACTCATCTTTACCTTATTTTCCTCAAGTTACTGAGAAACTCGTTAAACTGTACAAACATAACAACGTACCGGTTAAAATTGCTATTAAGAATGCTAAGACTGTCAGGAATTTGTTTTCTAAAACTAAAACACCTCTGTCCCTTCTGGAACAAGTTAATGTAATATATCATATACCTTGTGCTGAGTGTGACTCATGTTACATCGGTCAGACAGGGAGATCACTGAGAGGGCGTCTTACGACTCACCGCAGTGATATTAATTTATCTAAGCATACTTGTGCTCTTGCCCAACATGCTATCAACACTAAGCACGAAGTAAACTTTAATTAAGTTAAAATTCTTGGCACTGAACGCAATCTCGTTAAAAGACAGTTTTTAGAAATGTGTTCAATATTAAAACATCCTAATACCCTTAATAAGAGAACCGACATTAGTAATTTGAGTCAAATTTATCATGCATTAATTTTACAGAATTAGGCTTGATATGTTGTTTACTTAAATTTTGTCCCACATTGGGGGTTTTGTTATTACATTTTCATATATTAAATTTAAATAAAAATATAATAAAATAAATTATTCCTTCCTTAACTAAGATTTATCAACTTATATTTTATTAATATTTGTCAATATCACTTTTACATAATTAAGTAATTGTTCTTTTTGATGAACTTGTTTGATAAAATTAAACTGAAATTGATTTATAGAATCTTTTTCATTACGGTCCTAAATGTTTGAACCTTTGGACTGTGGAAGTTGTATTAATCTTCACCTGTTAGCTGGCTAACTAGTGACGTCATAATATTATAATATATGATTTTTTGGATTGACTTCGCATGCTTTGTTCTTTGTTGACAGATCAATCACTGTTGGGGTGAGTGGTGATTTTAACCACCTTTTCCTTTCATTGTTTGGTTTTTTAACGACAAGCTGTCAACCAAATTTATCACATTTTTTGAATATACCGCCTCATATATAGAGGTTGGTAGGTCGCCTTGCTGTTTATGTCACTTTGACCTCAAGGCCACTTCTCTTCACGTGTTTGCGTGGGTGTTAAACCTGTAAATTCATTTATCAGCGAGACTCAGTAAGCTAAAGACTGGTAACTTCATTTTATCTAATTACTATTAATCTTAAATAACTTATAATGTTACCTAAAGTTAAAATTAAAATCTAATTTATTAAATAAATTTGTTGGAAGTGCATTCGTATGATCTTTTTAGTTCTTTACACTTTAAAATAAACCTTAATGTTTTTTACTTAAGTTTTTATAATAACTTTTTTATACATGTATTTTTATCACATGTTCTTTTGCTGTGCTAATTTTGTTAAATTGCAAACTATATCTAGTTTCAATTAATTATTTTATACAACGTTAACTCTGAATGTCCAGTTTCGTAAGTTTTTTCATATTTTTAACATCATTGACTGCTACATGTCTTTGTAAGGTAACACACTTTTGTTGTAACTTCTCTATGGATGTTTGGTTTCATATTGTTCTTTTTAGATGAACTGATGATGCTTTCTGAGCAGAAAGCGAAACGTCTTCAATAAATAGATGAAGTAGCCACCTTTTTTGTCTTTTATTTCTCCACTTTGACCGAAAAACCCACCACTCTTCGAGTGTACATTAGTTTATATATATATATATATATATATATATATATATATATATATATATATATATATATATATATATATATATATATATATATATATATATAAATATATATATAGTATTTTTCATATAAAAATGCGTGCACATCATTCAAGATTTACTACGTCAGAACCCCACAGCGTTGCCAAAACATCAGAATAGTTAGTAAGTGAGGAATTTTTAAAATGTTAACTATTTGTCAAACTATTATATTAACAGTAAATACATTTAGTTTTAAGATTACTGCAACACACTTAAATACATAAGAAAACATATTAATACAAAATTAGATGTTCTAAATTTTAAACTTACCACTTTTAGAGCATTAATAATAAAAACGTCCCGCCATTATTTCTTGTTCAAAATAATCTATCTTATATAAAAGCCTATCAGCTTTCTACAGACCATTTAGTTGTTTTGGCATTGCAGTCACAATACACAAGAATAATTAGTTTTTAACGCTATTAATCTAAATTTAATATGTATTTATAAATACAATTTATTAATATATAATATATTATGATCAGATTGTGTAAGAAATCAAAACATAAACAAAATTCTTACTCGAAAAGCGGCAACACTTTAAATAATTTTACCACACGCTGAACTGTCAAAAAACTTGAAGTATTCCCGTACCAGTTGCGTACAATAATTGTCTAATATATTTAATTAAAATTATTATTTTGTGGAATATTAGATTTAAAGAGTTATTTCATAAAATTTATATTTTTAATAATAACAAATGTTTTTGGGAATTTAATCAATATAATTCTAAAATTCCCAATATAATTTTTTTTTTTTTTTTTTTGTGGCTTTGACTTTCGTTATTCAGCCAGTCTCGAAAGGTTATAATATATTCCTTAAAAAAGTATACACAGATAAGTACAGATTATTTCTCTCAGACAAATGCACAGCGATATCCCTAAAACGAAATAGACGAATAATTAATAGAAGAACACGTCGAAGGAAAATACAAGGACACTCGCTTCTCGTCTAAGGGTCCGTCAAGACATTTATTTTAACAGACAAACAATACTGGACCACGGATAAGGTATTGTTACATATAGGATAAACAAAGGGTACAAGTCTAATCCTATACACGCTCATGAAAATTTTCATGAACGAGTACCAGATTTATAAAGCTATGCATGTGTCTGACAAAAATTCTATAATTAAATTATATATTGTTACAGAACCTATGGCTAACAAAGACTGTATATTATATGGAGCGTATGTATTGCATTTAGTTAATTTTGTATACAGGGAGTTTGAATGCTGAATAAATTTAGGACATTCAAAGAAGATGTGATCGAGGTCACCTAGCTTGCCGCAATGTTTGCAACTATCATCATCGATGACTTTAATTTTAAATAAATGGCATGGGTAGCATGCATGTCCAAAGCGTATTCGATTTATAGTAGTAATATATTTACGAGGAGCTTTGAAATTCTGAAACCAGGTTGTTTGAGGTAGAGTTGGTTGTAAAGAGGTATACCTTTTATGGTTTGTAGAACAGTAATGTTTCCATTGCTTTTTCCATCTAAGTTGCTGATTTTTTTTGAAAATCGTAGTAACATCTAATGTGTTAAGCATATATTTCAACGTAGAGCCAGTTGTTACACTCATTTTAGCCAAGTGATCTACATATTCATTGTGTTTGAGACCAATATGTGCTTTGACCCAAATAAATTTTATGTTGACTCCAGTCGATGATAAATGATACAATCGGTCTTTTATTTCAAATATGTAGGGGTTGCTAAATGTTGAGGGTAATTCAATGTTTTTTATGCTCTGCAAAACTGAAAGGCAATCTGACAGAATTAAGATATGTCTATTACAGGTGTTTTTAACATATTTTAGAGCTTCAAGTATAGCTATTGATTCCGCTGAAAAGATTGAAAATTCATATGGTAGTTTATACTTGAATTCTACGTTTGTAGCAGGTAAAAAGTATGCGCATCCAGTCCCTTCTGTTGTTTTTGATGCGTCCGTGTATATTACTGTGGCTTCCCTATAATCCTGCAGTAGAGATATTAGAAGATTGCTACTCATAATGGTGTTCTCACTATAAGTGGGTATTATAACCTGAGTTCTGTGGAATAAAGAATAGTAGTCTAAGCTTCTGTCAACCGTGTCCAATTTCTTGAAAAAAATAGGATTATTCTGTAATGCCATGCATAAAGGCGGGGAAGGTTTTTTCTCCCAATATTTGTTTGTAAGATCTGACTCGTTAAGTTGACGGACGCTTGAAAATAACTGGGAGTTAGTTAATAGAATTTTAAGAAGGCTTTTTTCACTTAAAAAATTTCTTCTATTTTCCAGGGGTAGCTCAGCGGCTTCAACATATAAGGGTTGTATAGGGGTTGATCTCATAGCACCCAAACATACCCTCATAATAGAATTTTGAAACGTGTCGATTTTTCTTAAAAGGTTCTTAGAGGCGGAACCTCTAGCAAAGAGTAGCACCGTAATCTAGAATAGATCGTATATATGCGCGATAAAACAACAAGGATGTTTCTACATCGCAACCCCACCACGTTTTAGTTGTCATTCTGAGGAAATTGCTGCCTTTGTTACATCTATCAAGCATGTACTCTATGTGTTGTCTCCAAGTTAACTTCTTATCCAAAATAAGGCCTAGATATTTGACATGATTTTGAAGCTTAAAACATTGATCGTTCAGAATGATATTTTCATTTGAAGGAATGTTGTGTCTTGTGAAGATAGATACTACTAATTTTTCTATAGATAAATTGAGACCATTCTCTAAGAACCATGAAAAAAGGGATTCACATACTTTGCTAAGGCTTTGTATACAGGTTTCATATTTTTTGTTTTCTGTATAGATGCAGAAATCGTCGGCATACTGTACTATTTTGAATGAACTGTTATTTATTTGGATGTTATGTATGTCAGAGCTGTATATATTGAATAAGATTGGAGATAAAACTGAGCCTTGTGGTATACCTTGGTAATTATATCGCGGTCCAATTAGCTTGTTATTATGATCTCTTACATAGATGATCCTCTTTGTGTAAAATCCAATTATTGTATCCACGAATGCGATTGGCATATGAAATAAATTAACCATTTTATTTCTTAAAGTTGACAAGCAAACTGATTCGTATGCTTCCTCAATATCCAAGAATAGTCCTGTTAAATAGTTGTTTCTGGTTAAGGTATTTTGTACATCTACCACAATGGTTGTTAGAGCATCTAGTGTTCCAAAGCTTCTTTTATAACCAAACTGATTTTCTGGTAGCAAATTATTTTTTTGTAACCACCAATCCAGTTTAAATTTTATGAGTCTCTCTAGAGTTTTAAAAACACAGGAAAGTAACGATATTGGTCTGTATGAATTTGCAATATTTGGATCTTTACCAGACTTTAGGATAGGAACCACAATGGCGTTTTTAAATGAATCAATAACGATGTTATTTTGAATGATGTCATTAAATACCTGTAACAGCAGATCTTTAGCGGCTCTTGGTAGGTTGATTAACATAGGGTATTTGATTTGATCAATCCCTGGGGAGGTATTATTGCAATTTTTGAGAGCGAAATCTAATTCAGATTTAGTGAAAGGTTTCAACAAAAAGTGATTGGATTGGTGACTTTGTTCGGATTGGTTAGAGAAATATTGAACCCAGGGAGGAGAAACTTTATTAAAGAAGTCATCTAAAACTTCATTGCTGAAAGGTTTTATACTATTCTGCGGTTTTCGATTCATTTTGTTGGCCTGTGACCATATTTGCTTAGAAGAGGTATTTTTGTTTAAATTGGAGCACCATTTGATCCAACTGGATTTAGCTTTTTGCTTCAACTGCTTTTTTGTTCGAGCAGTAACTTCCTGACATTTTAAGTAGTTATCAAAACTCGATGAAAGTTTGTAAGCTTTTAAAGCTTACTTTTTTCTTTCATTAATTATAATATTACATTCAGGGTCCCACCATGGTGGTGGGGGACGATTTTTGAGTTTAAGAATTTTATATTGAGGGATAGATTTTGAAGCAGATTCATTAATACAATTAATAAGAAAATTATAATTTTCGTAAGTGTTTAAAGAGATACTATAGTTGACAAACATGTTTTCTATTAAGGATGTATAAAGTGACCAATTGGCTTTATTGATATTCCATTTGCTTTTTGGATAAATTGTTTCATGTGATGTGTTAGTTGTGGAAAGGTTCATGGTTATAGCAAAATGATTTGACCCTAAGGTATCTGAAGATACGGACCAGGAAACTTTACTGGCTAGATTAGCTGTACAGAGAGAAATGTCAATCATAGATTTCTGAGTACCATATTTGGAAAGATATGTGGGTTCCCCATTATTCAAAATAATAAGATCTAGGTCCTCGACACTGCTGACGATTTGATGACCTGCAGCATCATTGTGCAGTGAGCCCCATAAAGAGTTATGAGCATTCATATCCCCTCCAATTATACAAGGTGATGTAACTTGAGAGAAGATATTTTTCCAATCATCTTTAGAAGTATGGACTTTAGGAGGCCTATACACAGACAAGAAACTTAATTCTAAATTGTTAAATTTAACGGAGATGCCACAAACTAAAATTTTATCATTGAAATTTTTAGTAATATTCACTTGACAGAATTATATAGAAGTTTTAATCAAAATTGCTACACCGGCATATCCATCGTATCTATCCTGGCGGATTATATTATAACCTTTAAATATATAGTTTTGATTTGGTTTGAACCATGTTTCACTTAACAACGCTATATCAATGTTTTCAGCTGTTAAAAAATGAACTAAACTATTTTTATTGGATGCAACGGACCTTCCGTTCCATTGTAAAATTCTCAGAGTTGTTTGTCCTTGGAAAACTTTATTTACTGAAGATGTCCTCCAACATCTGATTCTAACGAATAAGTAAAAAGTGGTATAATAAAATAAGTGAAAACATTCATATTTGTTTTTTTAATAGTGCATTTTGATCTTGGATTAATGTTTAAATAAGAAATACTGCCAGAAAAACGTTCCATTTGAATTACATAATTTAGATAAATAATTTTGATTTTGATATATGCTAAGAATTTTATTTCAATGTTTTAGTACCCTCCAATACTGAAAATATTTTTTGATTTATGCTCTCATTATCTACAGATTTTAAATCCTCAAGTGTGTGAATATTTTTTAAAAAATTAATGACACACTCCGTCACTGCCTGAGCAATATCTTTATTATCACCTTCTGTGGGTTGAAAGGTAGATTGCTTTGGATACTGGGAAAGAGGATGTGATGGTCCAAAACGGAAGTTAAACATGGGAGGGTTCTGTAAGTTTGGGGATGAGGGAGAAGTAGTGGCTTTACGTTTATTGTTGTTATGGGTTAGTGCCATAGGTCTGCTACTATCCGAACGTTGAGAATTTGTAGGTTGTGGCTGCTGGAAAGCATGTTTATTACCAGAACTTTGAGGTAGTTTCGGGAAATCTGCCTCGTAGTTTGCTAAGGCAGAAAAGCGATTGTTCGTTGTTATTTCTGAATATGAAGATTGAAAAAGCTTTTTGGCTTCTAAAAAGGATACTTTCTGTTCTATCATCAAATTTTTAATACGTTTCTGTTCCTCGTAAATTGGGCATAGTTTGGAAATCGATGTATGCTGTGTACTCTTGCAATGTATACATGATTTATTAAATTCAGAACAGTTATGTTCTTCGGTTTTGACAGATCCACATAAAATACAATGTTCTTGGCTGCTTTTGCACTGTTTTGATATGTGTCCGAATCTCAAACATCTATAGCATTGTGTGACCCTGCCTATAAACTTTTCCACATTAAAATAAACAAAATTAACGGATATATGGCTGGGTAATATGTTTCCTTCAAAGCTGACTACAATGGTCTTCTTAGGTACATACTCAGCTTTACCATCTTTTTCAATTTTCCTGTGCATTCGTCTGATGTCTACAACCCTTGAGTTTGAATTTATGTTTTGTTTTAAATAATCAACGTCGTAACTTATGTCAACGTCTCGGATCAGACCCTTGACCTCTAAAAGGTGATTAGGTATGAAAGCTTTTAAGTTTAATTCTTTTAAATTTTTATTTGTGACCAACTTATTAGCTTCTGCTATTGAATTTAATATTACTTTAACGCGATTTCTACCTATTCCCTTAATTTCCTGAATGTTTTGTACTTTTAGATTTTTGTGTAAAATATGTCCTACAAACATAGGATGCAAACGACCCAAACTTTGCTGATTAGTTTTTTCAACATATACGCAATAATTATTTAACAAGTACTTATCTGGATTTATCGAGTCAAATAGTTTTGGTTCGTCCTCCTTAGCACTTATTGTTCCCATTTCCATGGCGGCAGCAGTACTTTCCATATTGGAAAAACTATCACTTTCACAAATAACTCCACTATCACCATCTGGCGTCTTATTTTTTACGCTCCCCATGGCGGGGGCGAAGTTTTTAAAATCTAACTTATTTAAATTGTTTTGATAAATTTAGCAACACGAAAAAACAAAAACTTGAACACTAATTAATAACAAATCGGTAAGCCGGTTATTGTTGTTTGACTTCTCTTCGAAGGTTCAAACGAAACTGCCCCAATATAATGATGATTACATTTTTCTGAATATTATGTCATATTGACGCCTATGAAAGATCGAGCAGTTCCGTATGGGTTTCGTATCATTAGCTGTGTTAGGAAAATTTGAACTCTAACGTTGACGTTCTGGAAATTTTAAATATCAGTGACGTCACTTTACATAAATTGTGACGTGCACTCATTTTTATATGAAAAATACTATAGTCGGTTCGCTATTCCCAGTCCGAACTGTCTAGTGAATTTAATAATTATTTTTTTTGCGAAGTTAGTTACTTTTTGACAGACTAGAAGTGGCTGGAAATTACTATACAACCAAGCACATGTACTCATAGCTAATATTAATAGTAAACAAACTAAATAGTAAATAAAATAGAACTTTACAAATTACTGGCAATCAATATTTATTAATTTGCACCATTAAATAAATAGTTATGTTAAATTATAACAACTGAAATATATTTTTTAAATATATACTACCCAAAATTTTATGGGTTCAGTATACACTTCCACTATATAAAATAATTCTTCTTTTTTCAATTAAAGAAGTCTGTAATAAAAGTTTATTTAAGCTATTAATACTGTGAGCTAGGAACTTTTGTGTTGTAGGTTTCCAGCTATGAATCTGTCAAAATATGCCCAAGTTGAGCGAATGGACCTTATGTAAGTTTTCACTATTTTAAAAACTTTACTCCAATGTACGGGTCTTATATTTCTATTCGTCCTGTACATAAGAGGTGAGAAAAAGAGGTAGTAAGAAAATTAGTGCAACTGCACATAATAACATTAGATCTATACTCGATGCCACTGAAAATAAATAAAAAAAATTTAATCGTCTACATTCAAAACACGTTCATTTATTTTATAATTAATTAAAGCCCGATTAGTGTGATATACATAATAGGTATAAAATTATATATACATTATGTCTCCCTAGATAGTACCAGCTATTGTGGCCTTCCGTTGAACTACAATTTTAAACTAACTGAGTATTAGCTTTTAGTTTTAATTATTTTTTAGATGAACAATTTGTGAATTAGGGATTCTAGCCACTTTCAATCAATCATTTTAATTTTTATTGTAAAACATTTAATGTAAAATTTGTAGCTATAATTATTATTTGTAAGTATTTTTTTACCATTTTGATGTTCCTTTAAAAACCAATTAAAGTTTTTTACGGTACTATTTTTTTTTATTTTATAATTCCTAAACCTCTTACTTACAATTTTGGGATTGGGGATGTTAGTTCAAAAATTCTCAACTACCTTAAATAATTTATGTGTACTTAAATTCAGTAATTTTTAACACAAATCACATGGAAAACGTTGTGACTTAATAAACAAAAAAAAATAGATATTCTTCGTCAATTTACTTCTATAAACAGTTTTTTGTCCACACTGTAAAATTGAAAATTTTCAGTTGAGAGGTTTTGGAGTTTGGGTAGCGTATGATTTTCGTGTATTATTGGTTGTATAACTGTCAGACGATATAAACAGTGAGGTTTATAATTTCGCTATCATTATTCACAGATTATATTATTATAAATTTATTATTGGTTAATATTATTGGTGTAATAGGTTATTGGAATTATTTTTTGTATTCATAATATCTGCTCCGTTTTTATATCATTGCTTATTTCCGATGAAATATGCGCTGACATCTATGAAAAAAGCCTATAAATGATTGACAGTTACTGTTATTTTTTTTATTTGAGTACAAAATTGGTGTCATTGGTACTATTTGAAAATAAATTAATGTGTCATTTTGTATTTATTTATCCAGTACTTAAAAACCACTAATATGTCACAAGAAGAAACCAACAAAATTTTGTCACACTATTATTCAGCAATAGATTGGTAAGTACCTACCTAATATAAATACCTCATTCCTTATTTATTTAATACATTATTTTAAGTTATGAAGAGGTGGAAAGTCTTTTTGGCTTTGAAAACTTGGATTATAAAAACGTAACTGCGGGGTTACAACGTTGTTGCAAAAGCATAGAGAATATAATTTTTAGCGAAAATAATAAATGTTCCTTCTTGGTAAGTAAAATAATTATATATTTTAACAATTAAAAATAATACACTTGTGTGTGGCATTAGAAAATAGAGTTTTATTTATATTTTTTTCCGAAGATTCTATAAACATTGCAGTAATTAGTTACAATTGTTCAAATTTGATCAAAATTATATTTTCTCTGAATACTTTTATGAATAGGTACATATCGACGGCTGAAAGGCAAAAATGACCAATCGACATTTGGCTAACTTTACACTAGAGCGGTTTAAAGTTTGAAATTTAAAAAAAATCATTAAACATGATTTAGTGGCTTTAATTGCAGTTTAGATACTTTATAAACTACCCCTTGTAGACTATGTATTTTCTTAATAGTTTATGAAATAGTGTCGGTTAGTAATATTTTCTGCTAAATCGCAATCAGGAAAAAGTTACCAACCAACTATATTTTTTTTTATCTTCAAATGGAAAAAAACACTGAAAGTGACTAATTTTTATTATCGGAACTGGTAAAATTGATAAAACCTGATAAATTGTTGACCGTATTTTAAGAAATATAACCTATCCGAAAACCATTCATGTTTTGTAACAGGTAAAATGGTTGAACTAGAAAACTAAAAGATATAATTTACAGTAAGTAATTATCATATTAATAACAGGCCTTACTTTTAATCGACTCGTCTTTATCCATACGACATGCATGAGCAGTGAAATTTATAAATTTCTTATTTGAAATATGTACTGATTTCTTGGCATAGTGCTACACTACTTACCAAAAGTAGATGCTCCTGCGCTTGCCAAAGCTAGGTTTAGGATATTATGTATTCGTTTTCTACTATCCATTATATTAATAAAATAATACGATTACGTTGATCCAAAAATGAGTTATAATAATATCTAAGTAACACCCAATACAATAAAAAAAATGTAGATTTCAACTATTCCACAATTCGGAGCACATTCACCGATATTATGTTAACTACAAATCAAACTATGATTTGGAGGCGTTCTAAACGGCGGAATAGCTTACGTGCAATAATAATAAGCTTCTTTTTAAAATGTCTTTGTTAAAGAAATATATCCAAGCAACAAAAACATTAAAGAAACGGCAGGTAAATTATTACCAAGCGAGACAAATTCCACCTATTTTAGGTAGAAAGAAAGAACTATTTATCTTGTTTAAGAAAGTTACATCTAGATATAATTAACTAAACAAAAAATGGTATTTTATTAATGTAGGAAAAAAGGTAATAAATGATAAAAAAATATTTTTGGATAGGGTGAAATTTCTTAAGCATATTAAAAACTCTAGATATTGTTTGTAAAAAATCACTAAACGCTCAAACATTTAAAATTATCTATTATTTAAAAAACTATTAGTTTTCTCGGTACCACAATATATTTTTAAGTCATAAGTGTACCTACCCATCTTCTATACACAATTTAAAGAATTTTACACCAAACTTATGCCGTTTATTTTTGATAAATTGTAGGAAAGATAGCCGACCACGAAAGGGAACTAAAGTTTCGTCTATACAAATGTTACCAGAGGGCGTTATGGAGTTTTGAAATTTTTGTCGGATGTGATCTATGAGCGGTTTTTGAATAAGCCCAATCCAAATTTGTAATCCCGAAAATATTTTTATTTCATCTATATTCGTATCTTTCCACTTTCTTATTCGAGCATTAGGTAAAAGTGCTTTCTCAGCTTTTTGGGTGGCATATCTTTTTGTCTCGTTGACCATCATAGTAAAAATACTGTCATCCACAAATAGGTAAAAGAAGTCTATTGGTTTTTTCTCTCGCATATTTTCCGCAATATCAGAGGTTATTTTTAAATTATTAGCAAGAAGCGGAAATGTTTTCAAATTGTTACCTGTGATTGCACTCCACTGTAAATTGCTAGAACTCGTATCTCGAAGAAGTATCTCGTCTGAGGAAGAATCGCTGCTTCATTGTAATTTCTTTATAACACCCTCAATGATTTCATCAACGTGAGAAGAATGACTTGTACTTGGACCTAACTCGTCAACTTGCCTGCTGCTTTCATTTACCAACCGCTGTTGGTCAGCTACTTTCGAAGCCAAACAAATGTCTTTTTTTTGTACGACGTACTTTTTTTTCTTCCTTACAGGCGAGCAATGTTCAGAAGAAGATTTATCACTATCACTATTTACATAACTTTCCGATGAATATCCGAATGTTTCTTCATCTGACAAAATTTCGTTCATCATTTTTTCAAGTTGAATTTGTTTTTTTCGTATTCGCTCATTTTAGATGCACAATTTATTGCACTTGTTTGGACAACGGCGCGAAATAGACTGAATGCTTGTAATATAAAGCTATGATAATCGACTACGACCGTCGACCGACAAGTTGATTCCTGTCGGCGTGAATCACGGGTGGGTCACGCGGCTTCGAAGAGAGATTTGGTACTTGGGTTTCAGGGTAGTATTTAGCAAATTGATACTCTATAGTTTTCTGGTTGTTTCTTCATCCTTTTTGAATAATAAGATTAGCTCACTTATCCTCCATTCTTCCGATATTTTATTTTTTATTATAATCCTAATTAATGTTGTCAGTTGATCCGTCATTGCTACTGCATCATATTTCAACAATGCATTTGGTATCCCGTCTTTACCTACAGCTTTTCTGTTATTTAGTTTTTTAAATGTTTTTTGCACTGCATGTTTGCTTGTGTGACCTTCTTCGTTTATGGTAATTTCTGGTGTTTGTTGTTCCAATATCACATGTTGTTGCTATGTATATGTTTATCTATCATTAGATAGTAAATCCGTACATCCTTTTCGATGTGTTTCGTGTCTATTAATTCCTTCACATCCCCTCTTTGACATCTTATAAAGCGCCTTATTTCTATTTGTAAACCATAAAAATTGTGATTTATTTCTTTTGAATAGCGTCCCCAATGCTCGTTTTTATTCTTTTTACAAGAGTACTTACTTATGTGTTTTATTTCTTATTGTCTTGTAATCTTCGTACGCTTGTTGTGTTTTGTTTGATATGTAATTCAGGTACCTAAGCTTTTTTCTTTTCCTTAAATTTTTCTTTCACCTCTGTAGGGAACCACGGAGTTTTTCGTTTTAGGAGAGAATTGCTTTTATTTATCTTTTTTTTTTCGCCAAGAGCTTATTTAGCTGAGTCAAAAATATTTGCTTTAATTTTTAACCAGCTTTCCACGATTCAATCGCATTGGATGACGTATGAGTAGAAATTGTTGAATTTCTACTTTCCTAATTATTTTACATCAAAAGTCGTGGAAGACTATTTGTAGAGGACTGAAATCTGTAACGAAAACCAATGTTAAAATTGTTCTATGAATTAAACGTATTCCAAAATTTTGCAAAAACCTAAAACATTTTTCAGGCCATCTGCAGGGCAAGAATGTATATGTCGTGTTGCGTTTGGTCATATTGATGTTTCTAATATTCGACAATATTTGAATTGACAAAATTTGTATTTTGTTATTTATTGTTTAAAAAAACAATAAAATTGATTAAAAAATGTACTCAGTTGAGGAAACAGTAGCAATACTAAAAATTTTTTATTCAGGCAATAGTGCGCGAAATGTCAGTTCTTTATTTAGCGTGAGATATCCCCATAGACCAATTCCAAGTCATTCAACAATTCAAAGAATTTTACAAAATTTTTAGAATACTGGAACCGTGATTTCTAACTGTACCTGTACAAACAATATTACTGAGGTACCAAGAAATTTAAAAAATCAAAATGAACTAAATGTATTAACAGCAGTAGTAGAAAATCCTAGAATAAGTTCTAGGACCACTGCAGACCAGTTTAATACTTATAATTCATATAAATTTCAATGTCATCAAGAACGAAGAGAGCTGAGAGATGACCGGAATTTTGTTATGAAATTTTAGAGAGAGCTAATGCAGACAGACAATTAAAAAAACATTTTGTTTAGTAATGAATGTACATTTACATTAATTATTAATGAACCAAATGTTCAAAATTATAGGATTTGATCAACAAAAACGTCTGAGGATATTACTGAAAGCTATACCCAATATCGTCGAAAAATTAATGTTGTTTTATTAACTTTATTGCTTTATACACAATATAATTTATTATCTACAAAGTAATATTTATTGTTCAGTAGTAGTAGTAGTATAGTGAAATTTATTCTTTATAATTTACTATAAAATAAAAAGATTGACAATTCAAATATTGTTAAACATCTTACATCAATATGATCAAACGCAACAAGTCATACACATTCTTGAACTACGTATGGCCTGACTTTTAGGGGTGGCCTGGAAATGTATTATATTTTTGCAAATTTGTGGAGTACATTTAATTCATCGAACAATTTTGACATTTGTTTTTAATGCAGACTTAAGTCCTCTAAAAATAGTTTCTTATGACTTTCGATGTAAAATAATTAGGGAAGCAGGAATTCAACAAATATATTATATATATATATATATATATATATATATATATAAATATTAAAAGGAAAAATCCAGATTATCTACAAGATCTTCAATTGTTAAAGAATATTTTAATTGAAAACTCTTATCCTCCAGATATGCTACATAGGATGTTTTTTCTAATCCACAAGGAAAATAATTCCTGTAGCTGGCTGTATACCACGTATAACAAAAGAGGTTAGTCTTTGTATGTGGGTATATTTTATTTTATAAAAACCCTTAAAAGGGCAACATTACAAGCACGAACGTTTTCGGAACAACTGTTCCATCATCAGGTTAAAATGCAGGTTAACATGCCTGAGCCACCAAAATATTTGGGTAAAAACCCTTTAAATTGAAAAATGTTACCGAAGAATGTACATGATGTTTATAATATTATATGATGTTTAATATTTTAATTAGATTTTACTTCAGGTAACATACACCCATGCTTAAGTGAGTTCCAGTGTCCGGAGAGTACACCTCTTCAAACGGACTACGGTTGGCAACTCAGTTGCCAACCGTAGTCCGTTTGAAGAGGTGTACTCTCCGGACACTGGAACTCACTTAAGCATGGGTGTATGTTACCTGAAGTAAAATCTAATTAAAATATTAAACATCATATAATATTATAAACATCATGTACATTCTTCGGTAACATTTTTCAATTTAAAGGGTTTTTACCCAAATATTTTGGTGGCTCAGGCATGTTAACCTGCATTTTAACCTGATGATGGAACAGTTGTTCCGAAAACGTTCGTGCTTGTAATGTTGCCCTTTTAAGGGTTTTTATAAAATAAAATATACCCACATACAAAGACTAACCTCTTTTTTTCTAATATTGTTAATATAAATAACTTAACACCAATTTTTGCTAAATCTGAGAACATTGTATCCAACAATCAGAACATCTATTATCATTCGCTACCTTTTATACCATCATTAACACCTAAATTAATACAAACAATAAAGGTTATTGACAATATAAAAATAGCAACAAAGAACATCAAAACTATTTCATCCTTATATTCCAAAACTAAGTATCCTATAGACAAATTAGATAAAACATATGTAGTATACAGCATTAGTTGTATTCAGTGTGAAGCTGAGTATGTTGGTAGGTATATTATGGATTTTGATAACATTAAAATTTTGTGTAGTGAAAGTAATAAATCCAAAAGGACTTTTTTGGAAATGGTTTGTATTAGCAAAAGTGATAATAATTTAAACAAAAGATCAGAAATTCAAAATCTAAGTAAAATTTATAATTATATTATTTCCTTATAGTTTGTATATGAAATTTGTAAAATATCACATTTTGATTTAATTTTCCATATATTTTTTACATTTTTTCAGACATCTATCAATGGTGAATAAATCTTCTTCTTTATTGTTATTAAACAAAAAAGAATTTTTAAACAAAATTTTATTTTTGGCAATATTGTAACGAAATTATTTTGCTTACCATAGGGTAAGAACATGGGGGTAGAAAAATTGGGGGCAGAAACTATGGGGGCGAAGATAAGGCAAGCAAAATAAACGCTACTAAAAGTAGTGCGAACGACACTCAGTTGGTTGTTGGAGAGCTGGGGTCGTGGATAAGTTGAAATAAATAGGTCGGATTGGGGTATCTACACAATGAATGAAATAAAAAGGTTACTTACATAAATCTCCTGGACAAATGGGCAAAAAAAGACAAGAAGAAATACCTCTAGCTATTTAAAAGGGACGCCGCTTCGAGAAAACTTCCTGCTGGAGGAAATAAAGTTTCTTCCTTCCTAAAAAGTAAACATACAAAAAGGTTAGGAGATTTTCTAAAATAAAAACAAAAATGGATCAGAGAAACAAATTAAAACGTTTATTTTTGTCTCATACAAACAGTTACCAACACATAAATGGCATAAAAAATATACTATATAAATAGTTGCCAAATACAGAATAAAAAAACTTACATGTGTCCGTTTACAAACTCCGTTTACAAAGGGGTTGGAGATACTACAAAACTTACAAATGTTATCGCACAGATATTAACCTTTTTTTTAAACAAACAAAACAAATGAATATCAAAAAGAACAAAGCTAGCTGTCATATGTTAACATTACATTAAAAAAAACAATTAAAATGACAGCTGTTAAACCATAAAATTTACAATTTATTAAATATTACAATTCCTTTAAATTTTAACGAAAGCAATTATTGTTTTAGCAAAAAAATGTCTGTCTTTACTTTAAAATTAATATGTTAAATGTTACCTTGATTTCACTGTTTAGCACTTAACTTTCAAAAAAAACTTGTTAACATCTATGGGACTCTATCTGGACATATTCTCCAACAGGGCCAAAACCACCATTTTCATACTGACCATACTCAGGGACGAACAATCAAGAGATGTAGAATTATTTTCTGTGGAGGAAGCAAGCTGACAACGGGGACATCCTATATAATAAGTTTCCAAATTTCTTCAGTGCCGGTTCACAAATCTTATGGTGATTACTATGTTCTAAACTGCCATATTGCAGAGAGTATTATCACCTTAACCGGTCTTAAGACATAACACAAAAAAAAATCTTTCTACTCTGGCATCTCTTGCTTCACTCCATTGAAGCACGTCTGCTCTGCTTAAGGCTTAAATGTCGACTCCCCAATGCCTTACATTTTACAAATTTCAACGCAAAATAAATTTCCCTTTACGTCTTACAGCTAGTTTTTGCCTACAAACTTAAAACAAACAATCTACCCTTTTTTGACCTCGTTCTTAGCAACGAATCAACAAAAAAATCTTGATTATTTACTTTTAAATTGGTTAACTGGAAATTTTTTACCTCACAATACATACAGAGAATAGGGGAATATTAATGTAAACAAAGACAAAAAAAATATTCTCAGTTAATACGTCTTAGAAAAACCGTATACCTGACTTGCAATATTATATTAGGGGACTCGAAACAACTTTTAAATATTCCAGTTTATTGCGTTTTAACGACGAAAGACAAAAACAGCTGAATACCAAAACTTGATATTTAGAATCTCAACTTAAAATGCCATAATATATTGATCGTTTTAAAATTCATTTGCAAACAGAAAAACGAAAATTTTCCACCAAATTTAAAACGCTACAATGCCCCTTCTTAAAAGAAAAAACTCGGATAATTCTTATCCAGTTTTTGATAAAGGCAAAACAACAAAAACCAAATCAGAAGATAACATCTTAACTGAGTCGAAACTTCTTAATAATATCTTTTAGATGATGGCTAGCATGGGATTAAACAACAAAAACAAAGTTAGTTACTAAGAATGGGCTAGCGTGCCATCGATCGCCAGACTCTTTAAAGTCGAGTAGACTGAAATTTATGACTCTACTTGAACTGTAGGTGACATGAGTTTCTATGCCTTGGGGGAAGCTAAACTTATGCCCCGCAGTGAACCTCGCTGACATTCACAGCAGTAACACAAGTGATTTGTCGGGCAGGCATAGCCATGACAACTCGTTGCCTAAACCAAGTGCTATGCACAAATCCAAAAAAAATTGCTCTACACTTAACAGGTAGGCGTCTACTATCTCCACTATACGCCTAGCGAGACAAGGAATTCGGCAACGGTTCCATAAAAAAATTAGGATATAGACCCTAAATTTATATACCTACATATGACAAAATGTGATTCTCACATGTGTCTCCCAATCAAAATAGGTTACCTGTACGAAAATTATCAAAAGTGAAGTAATATTCCAAAGGGATGAAATCAAATCAACATACAAACTCGAAAACAAAGACAGGGGAAAGGATGAACTAATTACTTAAGGATGACATATTGTCCTCATCTGACACAAAAGGCTTTAAATCTTTAACATGCCACTTACCAAGATCAGAACCATTTAAATCTGACAAACGATAAACCACTGGTGACAATTTTTCCTTGATAGTTGCTTCGATATACTTCGGTGCTAGTTTGGACATAAACTTGTTGACAGCACAAGACAAAACCTTATTTCTTTTCCAAACTTTATCACCCACTTGAAATTGGACTTTTCTTCTATCCTTTTCGAAGATTAGCCTTAACCTTTTCAAAAACTTTATCTAGACCTTTGACTTCTGAAGCATACATGTTACGGTCACCTGGAATTATCTCAATATCTTGGTTCTGTTGATCCTTGTGATCAACACCATAATAGTTTCCACTTAAAGGAACATGACGGCCATAATTCAGGAAAGCTGGAGTATATCCAGTCACTTGATGCTTTGCGGTGTTAATAGCTTGTCTGATCTTTGCTAAATTCTTGTCCCAATCTACGTGGTCTTTCACATATGTACGTATTGCTGTACCAATGGTTCTATTGTTCCTCTCCACAAAATTACACTGAGGTGCATACACTGGGCTAAACCATACTTTCTGAACGTTATACCTATTACAGAGCTCAATTAAGAGAGGATTGTTCAGATTTGAGGCATTATCACAAATCACATATTGAGGAACACCAAACATAAGGAAAACATCATTTTCCAAAAACTCAACAATATTCTTAGCCGTGGCCTTTCTGAAAAAGGTTGGACTAACGTATATTTACTAAACCAATCAGCAACTACTAATAACCACGTATAACCTTTCTTTGAACGAACAAAGGGACCTATCAGATCTATAGCAACTATTTTCCATGGAAACTTGGCCTCTCTCTGCTTACCCATTTTACCTAATGGAGCATAATTTGGTGTCTTCTGAGTACCACAAACTTTACATGACCTGACAAACTTAAGCACATCAACACGCATCTGTTGCCAATAATATCTTTCTTGAATACGGGACAAAGATTTGGAAAATCCAAAGTGAGCACACGTAGGTGGCTCATGACAAGACGTCATAACTTCAAACCGTTGTGGTTTGGGCACAAGAATTTTCCACTCTACATCATTAGTTTTAAAAGAATTGTTGGTAGGGGCAAACTTATAAACAGAATCATTCTCCACTTTCCACTGTGGAAAATCAAGGGTGGATCGGAGAATCTTTAATCTCAAATTATCAAACCAAGGGTCTATTCTATCTACATCAACCTCTAAATAATTGATCTGTTGGGTAGTTTCTGTTTTATTTTTCCTTCGGGAAGAATGCCATGTCCTATCCTCAAAGTTGAATAACAGTGAGAATTGACGCATAAAACCATTTCCCAAAATAAAACTGTACGGGACAGAAGGTACAACAAAAAATTTTACCATATGACATACACCATCAGCCTCTACTGGAAGATCAATTTTACCAACAACTGATTTATTGGAACCATCTGCTAAGCGGACATGCTTAGTAGATGTGGGATTATATTTAATTTCTTGGGAATTTAGAAATTCAACTCCAGCGGCACCTACAACGGATGTAGAGCAACCACTGTCTAAAAGAACTACAAAGTTTCTAGAGAAAATGGAAATACTAACATAAGGACGACTATCAAAACCTTTCTTTTCAAAAATTGGGTTCAACGATGGCCTGTAAGGTCTATTGGTCTTAGATCTATTTGAAATACAACACTTAGGACAAGAAGATATGGTCACACCTTTATAACCACAACGATAACAATATACTGACTTGCTTCTACAGTCACGGGAAATATGACCTGGCCTATTATAATTGAAACAAATAATCTTTTTCGGATTTCTGGGGGCTTGATAAGGGGGAGACTGCATTAATGGAGGTGGGATGAAAAAGATTGCATCATTGGGGGTGGGGATGAAAAGGACTGATTTCTTACTTCAGCATTTTCTGGTGGACTGGGTCTATCATTTTCATACATACATTTGGGATTGGGTCTTCTTGAAGGATTATTTTCTCTGTCCTGTCTGTTAACTACTCCACTTTTATCTTGCTTGTTTTGATTATTCACCACATGAACTTGTTCTTTGGGCCTTTCTGAATCATCAATTAAAATACCTGCAAGACTTTTAGTAGTCTGTAACAAGGGCAAGACATTCTGCCTTTAAACGTTTTATAGTTGCTACTAAGATTTCTACTGTAGCAAAATCTTGAAGGGCTATCAGTGAAATGTAGTCCACTAAAATATTTTTCCACATTATTTTTACCTTTTGGGCTTCACTAGGGCATGTTTCCAAACGTTTAAAAGGTTTTCCATCATTGCTGAATAAATGGTTATGGATTCATACCTGTTTTGCTTTCTACTTTTAATTTCATCAAAGAGATTATCATTATAATCTGGGTGCAAAAAAGCAGATTTGAGTAGGGCTACCAACTCATCCCAACTACTAATTTTATCTCTAACACTCCTATACCAAATAGCAGCATTACCTTCAAATAGTTCAATGGCTGAACGAAACAGGATGTCTTCGGAAATATTAATAGACCTAGCAGAATCTCTAACTTTTTCTAAAAATGTGGGAAGGGCTTTACTTTCACCATTAAACTTAATATGTAAATCAGAAATAATGACAGGAGTTGAAACCTGTATTATTGGGGCTGGGACTATACAACTGGGAACTACAGGGACTGAAACTGGGCTATTAGTGGATTGTTTCGCTAATTCATCAAACACTTCCTGTTTTTCTAACACATTACCCTTCAATATCAACAAATCATCTTTACACTCATTGACAAACTTTTTTACATCTTCCTCAACATCATCCATAGGGAAATTCCCTAATCTGGTATCTAAATGTGTAGACCTTGTCTCAAATCTAGCAAAATCAGCTTTATTTGATTCTACATTCATTGATTGAGCACTAATACATAAATTTTCCATAATTAACTTAATCTCACACAACTCTTTCTCAGGATCTACTACATTACTAACCAAATCGACTAAACTTGAAGACGAAGTGGCCTCCATGGCCAACAAAGCTCTCAACATCTTTCTCTTATCATCAACTGTCTTATTTGGGACATTTTTACCTCTTATGAAAAGCTCATAAGATAACTCTCCTGATTTTAAATGATTAACCTGAGTAGACTTCATTTTTCAAAAATTGGATGAAAGCAAACACACAAAATAACTAAAAATCAACCTCTACAACTAGTAGAAAATAAGATAATTTTAAGAAACAACCGTTTCCATTTATCACCTGATAGTAAGTCTCACTTGCACTCCCGCGTACTGAAATCCAAAACTCAATCAGTTTGCTGCAACTTCTGCTCTTGACTTAGTAATCAGTTGGTAAACAAAAATGAGGTCTCTAACCTGTCTCCTAAAAATTCACACTTCCACTAACAAGGACTAAAAAAATGGTTTCAAACAACATGGGACAACATGGACACTAACAAACAACATAAACCGTACATACAAGGGAAGACAAAACACTAATAATATTGAAAACTTGACCTTTGAGTGAACTACACTAAATAACAAAAAAATAAACCAACTCTTGTTCCGAAAACTAAGTGAGACTGCTCCTAGTCAAAACTAAACAGCATCTCTTGATCACAAATATTACACCTGTGGTCACTCAGATACAAGAGAGGATACACAACAAACAAACAGTCTACTATTGAGACTAAACTTAGTCGAACCTTCTCTACGACTCACAATGGCTACTTCTCGTGCACAAACTTCAACTAACCTGTGGCATTTAATACGCCGTCAAAGATGGTTAATTAGAAGACAAAATGCATAACACTACTTTACAACTACACAGCTCAAACGAAAGATCACTCACAACAATACAGACATTTACTCAAAATGACCGAACAAACAAAATTACAAAAACCGATTTTTCTGTAAAATCTGTCTAATCAATTAAGAATAAATGCAACCAATAACTGATATTTGTTACTGTTATTAACTTTTAAAAATTCTTTTCAATATTAAAACATCATCCAAAATAATATTTAAATAGTCAACTCAAATATTTGCTTTCATTTTCCAAATATACAAAACAAAACAATACATATGTTTGTATACAATAATACATATGTTACTACAAAATACATGTATTAATATAAATACATAAACAAACTGTTTTTGAGACACTTGGGGCACTATTCAAAAGGAGGGGGTTTCATATAAGTGGCTTGGGAAAAAGGAATCAAAATCTAAAAAATTTAGAAATATTCAAAGGCCCCACAGATTGGGCGACAAATTGTAACGAAATTATTTTGCTTACCATAGGGTAAGAACATGGGGGTAGAAAAATTGGGGGCAGAAACTATGGGGGCGAAGATAAGGCAAGCAAAATAAACGCTACTAGTGCGAACGACACTCAGTTGGTTGTTGGAGAGCTGGGGTCGTGGATAAGTTGAAATAAATAGGTCGGATTGGGGTATCTACACAATGAATGAAATAAAAAGGTTACTTACATAAATCTCCTGGACAAATGGGCAAAAAAAGACAAGAAGAAATACCTCTAGCTATTTAAAAGGGACGCCGCTTCGAGAAAACTTCCTGCTGGAGGAAAGAAAGTTTCTTCCTTCCTAAAAAGTAAACATACAAAAAGGTTAGGAGATTTTCTAAAATAAAAACAAAAATGGATCAGAGAAACAAATCAAAACGTTTATTTTTGTCTCATACAAACAGTTACCAACACATAAATGGCATAAAAAATATACTATATAAATAGTTGCCAAATACAGAATAAAAAAACTTAGCTGTCATATGTTAACATTACATTAAAAAAAACAATTAAAATGACAGCTGTTAAACCATAAAATTTACAATTTATTAAATATGACAATTCCTTTAAATTTTAACGAAAGCAATTATTGTTTTAGCAAAAAAATGTCTATCTTTACTTTAAAATTAATATGTTAAATGTTACCTTGATTTCACTGTTTAGCACTTAACTTTCAAAAAAAACTTGTTAACATCTATGGGACTCTATCTGGACATATTCTCCAACAGGGCCAAAACAACCATTTCCATACTGACCATACTCAGGGACGAACAATCAAGAGATGTAGAATTATTTTCTGTGGAGGAAGCAAGCTGACAACGGGGACATCCTATATAATAATTTTCCAAATTTCTTCAGTGCCGGTTCACAAATCTTATGGTGATTACTATGTTCTAAACTGCCATATTGCAGAGAGTATTATCACCTTAACCGGTCTTAAGACATAACACAAAAAAAAATCTTTCTACTCTGGCATCTCTTGCTTCACTCCATTGTAGCACGTCTGCTCTACTTGGGGCTTAAATGTCGACTCCCCAATGCCTTACATTTTACAAATTTTAACGCAAAATAAATTTCCCTTTACGTCTCACAGCTAGTTTTTGGCTACAAACTTAAAACAAATAATCTACCCTTTTTTGACCTCGTTCTTAGCAACGAACCAACAAAAAGACTTCTTGATTATTTACTTTTAAATTGGTTAACTGGAAATTTTTTACCTCACAATACATACAGAGAATAGGGGAATATTAATGTAAACAAAGACAAAAAAAATATTCTCAGTTAATACGTCTTAGAAAAACCGTATACCTGTCTTGCAATATTATATTAGGGGACTCGAAACAACTTTTAAATATTCCAGTTTATTGCGTTTTAACGACGAAAGACAAAAACAGCTGAATACCAAAACTTGATATTTAGAATCTCAACTTAAAATGCCATAATATATTGATCGTTTTAAAATTCATTTGCAAACAGAAAAACGAAAATATTCCACCAAATTTAAAACGCTACAATATAATTGTCAAAAATAAAAATTTTAAGTTGGCATTTATGACATTGAGGCTTATTTGTAATTGGTCGTTATTCTAACTTATTTATAAATTCAATTGTTTTTGTGTTAAGAAACTTTTTCAAAATTATATTAAAATTTCAGAGAAACATTTATTAGATAAAAACATTTTTATATTAATTCTTTTTGAAATATGTTATACTCGTTTTCATCGTTCTTGGCGTGTACCTGAAATAAGCTACTACGGAATTTTTAATATTCGTCTCTCTCTGATACACAGATGCGTAATTCAATTGTGCAAGTCACGTTCGTCATGGTAAAGTGCGATGAGAAGGGAATGAAGAGACCACTCACGTCTCCCAGTATTGTAGCAATAACACCGATGCATTTGGCCGATACGGTGTCGGTGATAAGTTCGGCCTCTTTACGAATACAGATAGCTGGCAGTGACGTATTTTTTTTAATATGTTACCCTGATCTGTGCAGGTTTGAAGTAGCTGATGAAATAGTTGTTATAAGTAAACAGTGTTTAATTAATTAATAGTTTGAGCTCTTACTGTGTAGAATTCCATTACATAAAATAATACTCTCGACACCTTAAAAATTACAGTTTATTATAAATTAACTCTCTCTCTCTTCCGATACCCATTGCAATAATGACTTCTGGCATTGTTCTTGAATGAGCTGGCTAATAGGTTTATAATTGTAGCAATTACCATTGATATTTTATGTTGTTTTAGTCGATTTTAGTCAGTCATTGTTGGAATTTGTTCCGAACAGTTTTACTTATTATTTTTTGTTGTAAATAACTAATTGTTCTATTTAATAAAAAAAATGCCGGGAAAAACGATAACAGGAGAAATGCGACAATGTGTAGTTCATTTATTGGAGTATTTTAAAAAAGAAAAAAAAAACAACGGACCTTTGCTTTCGTTATCATCGGTACATGAACGAGTAGCGGACGCTTTGAAAATCAGTCTTCGCACAGTGACAAGAATAAAGAGTGAATACAAGACAGGGGCAGCTCTTACTACACCAGGAGAGTCACGTAATGTACAAAAAAAAAGACTAATGATGTCAGCGATACTATAAAAGGAGAGATTAGAAATGTACTGTATAGCATGAAAGCAAAAGGAGAGCACGTTATAATTAAAGTCTAAATACAAAATTAAGAAACAAGCATCTCTATGACGGTTCTGATACAAGTTTGTGGCGTCTTATGAAAAATTGTGGGTTTTCATACAAACTAGAAAATAGTAGACGAGTGCTATGTGAGAAACCATGTATTGTCTCCAAACGACTGTATTTTTTGAGGCATTATATAAGAAATTTTTTAAGTCCAAGCCCACTTCAGTTCGTTTTTTTAGATGAAACATGGATGTTTGGAAAAGTATCAAGACTGATTTAAATATTTTATTTTTAATATTCAGAATATGACCTTATTTAGTTTTAAATCTTTTATTCAATCATAGTATATTAGCTAAGTATAATATGGCTTTAGTTCATCCTTTAAATTCTCGAACTCAAATTGGCTGATTAATTATTGTCAAGTTCTGAGAATTCACTTGTCTGAAAACAACATGTTTTTGGGAAACATTTATCAACCCAAACACGTCAGAGTCCTTAAGGAAACGTACCCATTCTTTGTGTAGAAAATTTAAAATGCCACTTTAAGCTTAATTTACGGCTATTCACGGAGGTCCTAAGAACAGAAGAACCACCCGAATGGATTCGCGTACATACATATTTTGTTTCGTATGATCGGCCACTTTACAACAACCTCTCATCGTGGACAGAACCAAGCAAACCAGCATCGGGTGTGCATCCCATTTTTACCCTTAGACCTTAGACTCCGAGCAAGGCCCAACCACAGACAAAAGGTAGGTGAATCTCCTATAGAATTGACAATAAGATATTAAACCTGCCAATTGTTATTTGAATTGCATTTTATTTTACATATCTATTTACGAACATTTGCTATTTTTCGCTAATTTACTTACAAACAAATTATTTCATTTTTCGTTATTATTATTTATTGATTATCATTTAACCAGCGACCTCATTAAGTTTTATACAAAACATTTGGTCCTTCGAGCCGGATGATAAATAATTATAACTTCAATTCATTTTGTTTCATTTAATTAATTGTTTTTTTTTCTATTCGGTCCTTCGGCATTATTTTTAGACTTAATTTACATAATTAAATTTGGTCATATTTACGTAACAATTTTTAAATTTATTTCGACTTTTATAATTTATAATATCAATAGGTACTTTTATATTACACATTTTGACTTATATTACATATATTAATTATTTATATATATCACTTTTATGATTTATTAACGTTGTATTACATTTTTACATTTTTTTTGTGTCGATTTTTACTTTTATCACTCTTTCCAACTTATTCTCTACGTCTTGCATAATAATTTAAACACAGTTCTTTTGATTTCTTTTGTCGCTATACCTTTCGTTAGTTAGCTTTTTATCGATACTTCACTTGTTTGTTCAGAATTTTGTCTGAAACCAAGAAGAGCATTTCTCTTCTTTCAATCTAAGGCATTTCTTTAGTGTTCGATTTGCTTAATTTTGTTTGCATTGTCCTCTATTTCGTTTCTTTTATCTTACAATGTCCAGCAAAATAAACAAAGCCAACTTGGCGCGTCAAACAGCGTATTCTAGATTGAGGGAAGCCCATGAGGCAGGCATTCAAGCCTCAAGGGATGATACTGTCAAATCGTTATTCGTAGCCAGGGCAGAGGAAATCGATGCTATTTACCAAGAATTCCATACAGCTCACAATCTAATCATCGGATCAATAACCGATGAGGAATTTTCAGAGCAAGATAAGTTTAGGGTGGCCGCCGATCAGGCATACTACGGAGTAAAATCCATCAAGAGTGATTTTTTAATTAGGGATTCGTCCTCTTCTTCGAATATCTCCTCACATTCCAATGCACAATCTTCAAGGCCTTCAGTTAGACTTCCAAAGCTTAATATACCCACATTTTCAGGCAATTTTCGAGATTGGCCTAGTTTCTTTGACCTATTTAACAGTTTAATTCATCACAATCACGATTTGTCCGATGTGGAAAAATTCCGGTTTCTTATTACGTCTATTAGTCAAGAACCTTTGGCTCTTATTAAAGGCATTCGCCTGACCGATGCAAATTATCAGATTGCTTATGAGATTCTAGGGAAAAGGTATCAGAATAAACGAATTCTTGCTACCCAATATTATAACGATATTTTCAACGCTTCGGTTATTAAAATTATTCCACTTCTTCTAATTTAAGAAATCTCTTAAATACTTTCACGGAAAATGTTGCTGCTTTACGTGTTCTTGATTTCCCGGTTGAGCAATGGGATTTCCTATTATTCAATATGTTGTCGAACAAATTGGACAATAAAACTCGTACAGATTTTGAATTAGAAAACAGTCGAAGCTGTGACATTCCCACTTACAGGCAATTGATTTCATTTCTGGAAAGACAATGTATAGCTTTGGAATCTGTTCAGTTTAATTCATTAACCCTTTCTACCCAGTCTCACTCGCGATTATTTGCTCATCATTCTTATAAAAAACCGTTTACATCTAGTTTCGTCAGTGCCACCAATCGAACGAAGGTAACTTATCAAGGGGGTAAATGTGTCTTGTGTTCTGATGTTCACCCTTTATATAGATGTTCATCCTTTCTCGCTAAAACGACGCAAGAACGTATCTCGTTAGTTAAACGCCATAATTTATGCTTCAACTGTTTGGGTACATCTCATCCCGTCGTGAACTGTAATTCTTCGGGAACATGTAGGGTTTGCCAATCACGACATCACACTGTTCTTCATTTCTACCCAAGTTCCAACGAATCTTGTTTATTCAGTCAACCGCCTCCTCAAATTCCAACTTCTAATGAGAATCACAACCCTACATTAGAGACGCCTCAAACCTCAACGTCTAGTTTTGCGCCGACGTCTCTAATAAACGCTAACCTTTCCACACAATCACGTTTAACATTCTCGTCTCTATTATTATCAACATGTTTGATACACATTAAAGATGTCTACGGTAATTTTCAGAAAGTTCGTATCCTACTGGATACAGGCTCGATGGCTAATTTTATTTCAGATAGTTGTTTTCGGCGCTTAGGTCTTTCCCGTAATAATTTATCAATCCCAGTGGAAGGTCTAAACGGAATGTCGACGTGTACCACTCAGGGTACCACGTTCTGTCATATTAAACCGTGTGATCGTGACGGCCCGATCTTCTCGTTGGACGCAATCATTGTGAAAAAGGTGTGTTCAAATCAACCTAAGGTATTTATCAATCCTCACGATCTTATTCATATACGTGATCTGAAATTAGCAGATCACACATTCTATCAACCCGGTCCGATAGACATGCTGATAGGTGCTGAATTAGTTCCTCTCTTTTTAAAGTCTGGTCGAATTCTTGGCGAACCAAACCAACCTGTCGCTTTAGAAACCATTTTCGGTTATGTGCTACAAGGGCGAGTCTCTACGGATCTTTCAAATTGTAATTTTACCGCTTTACATACGTCTATGGATACCAACATAGATAGTCTTTTACAAAGGTTTTGGGAAGTCGAAAATATATCTAAACCTGTCATTTTGTCCCATGACGATCAAGTTTGTGAAAATATTTATAAGGCATTTACTTTCCGAGAGTCAACAGGCAGATTTTCTGTTCCTCTATCGTTTCGACAACCCAATCCTGTCTTTTGCGATACTTATTCTCAAGCATATCGTCGTTGTTGCATGTTAGAGAATCGTTTTAAGAAAATTCCGGATCTCAAAGAAAAATATGTTGAGTTTATGAATGAATATATTACTTCCCAACATATGGTCCCGGTTCCTGAATCCGATTTTAAATCGCCTACCTCGTATTATTTTGCTCATCACGCAGTTTTCAAAAAACAACTTGTTAATTCGTCTCTTGTTTCCAAAATTCGTGTTGTCTTCGACGCCAGTCTCTTTTTTTTTTTTTTTTGGGAGGTGGAATCTTCTAAAAGACCGTCTGGGATCGGGTGTCAGCCCTTTAGCCAGGTGTGTCGGATTCAATCTCTTACGCTTCACCGCGTGACGAGACCGCCTATCGACTAAACCACCCCCTCTTTCTCCGACCGACGGGCCCGGAACCGCTCTTAGCGAGCATATCTGGCCCGTCAGCCTTACTCTTAACTTCCCTCTGGCACTTTTCGCGTGCATTACCTGGATTTGACGGCCTCCCGGTCTCTCTCACCAGCACAAGGCTCGGGCGAGACTGGTCGGTGAAGCTACCGTCCTGCTCAATCCTCATTCTGGCGAGACAGCCTGGTTGCCACCCCTTCCACATTGAAACTAACGAGTAGAACCAGTTGGCAATTAACAGTAACACCATTCATTCGTACTTTCATCAATTCAGTTCCGCATTCATACCCTCATTCACTAAATTTCGGGGTATCGGGACATCCGACAGGATTGTATGTAAAAAGTCTTTTCCCGTCCCATGTCCCGCGGCCCCGACAATGAAATAAAATAAATAAATTAATAAATAAAAATAGATAAAAAAAAATAAGTTAAAAGTAATGTAGATAAAATAAAAATAAAAACAACAGCTAAAGTTGGTATAGATAAGATATAGTAAAAACGAAAGTAACCTGAATAATTAAAATGCAATAAAATAAGTAAATAAATAACACACATTTTTAAAACAGTACATAACTATAGCGGTCAATCCATCTGCAGCCGCCTCTCTTTCTCTTCCTTGTGCTTTATGGTTTTTGTAACAAAGGCAATGATCAGTTCGAAATCGTGCTTGCTGTCGATGGCTTTATCGATCAGCTCGTGAGGCTCGCCTAGTGGAGATCCCAGGCTCAGCTGCAGTTCGTTTCGCCCCGTGTGGTATGCAGGGCAGTCGAAAACAACATGCTGCGCATCGTCCACCACTCTACACTCAGGACATAGATCGTCTCCGGACCTACCGATTCTGTGGGTGTATTTCCGAAACGATCCGTGCCCCGTCAGAAACTGCGTGAAGTAGTAGTTGACGCGCCGATGCCGACACCCGTACCACCTCACTACATCCGGGACCAAGGACCTCGTCCAGGCCGCCTTTTCGACTTCGGTTGCCCATTTCCTCTGCCACATCTCCAAGCTTCTGGCTCTTTCTTGTGGCCCTGAACCAACCGCCCCGCTGCTCCTCTGATACATTCGAGCTCTTTCCCTGGCCAGGATGTGCACGGGTACAGAACCAGCCACTACCTGTAAGGCAATGGTAGATACAGTTCTGTACGCGCTGCACACCCTGATCAGAGGTTTCTTTTGAGCCCTAAAGAGCATGTCCTTATATTTCTTCATCTGGAGAACCTCGTGCCACACGGGGGCCCCGTATAAGATGATCGATAATATTGATTGTAACATAACTGATCTCTTCTGAGATCCGGGCCCCCCTATGTTTGGCAATAATTTGTTCAATGCTGAGGTCCTCTCTTCCGCCTTTCGACATGCTTCTTGTATGTGCTGCCCAAAGGTAAGTCGGTCGTCGAAAGTAATACCGAGATACTTGACTGTCCTTTGGGGTCTTATTTCGGAGCCTTGATATTTGAAAACCAAGTCATCCCTTTTCCTTGGTCCTCTCAGAATTATTATCTCTGTTTTGTCTACTGCTAATTTTAAGTCGTTCTTCTCGATCCACGCCGCGGTCGTGTTTATTGCTTTATTTACCTTTTCTGTTATGCCCCAATTCTTATCATCCTCAACCAATAGGGCTAGATCGTCTGCGTATGCTATCGCTTTGACTCCTTGTCTCTGCTTGTGAATTTCTAGTACCCCATTGTATAACATGTTTTAGAGTAAGGGTCCCAGGACTGACCCCTGGGGTACTCCCGCGGTCATTTGTTTCTTTTTCTTCTTGGATATGCATACGGATCGTTCCGAAAGGTAGTCCTTTATTATATTGGACATATATTCCGGAGCCCCGCTTTCGACTACTCGGTCTACTATGAGGCCCCAGTTTGCTGAATTAAAAGCATTTTTTATGTCCAACAGAACAAGAACCACCCATCTTTTCTTGCTTGATTTGGCTGCGTTTCTTATCCAGGTCGCGGCGTCGATTGTCGATCTGCCTTTCCTAAATCCGTACTGTTGGTTGGATAAGACTCTCTCATCTTCCAACATGCCTTCCAACCTCTTCTTGATAAGTCTTTCGTAGAACTTACCAAGGCAGTCCAGAAGGCATATTGGCCGATAAGAGGTCGGTGAATCAGGGGGTTTCCCGGGCTTTAGGAGTAGAACCAAGTTCGCCTCCTTCAAGTCCTTGGGAAACTCTTGTTTCTGCAGTAGATCATTAAATATTCTTCTGATCAAACCTGGTTTCTCAGTTGCTATTATCTTTATTGCCTCTGGTGGCAGCCCGTCAGGGCCGGGAGCTTTCCCTGTCTTCGTATCCTGACCAGCGGTTTTCACCTCTTCTTCTGTGAACTCTTCTATCATGGTTGGGAAAACCTTGGTGAAATCTGGCATGTCCTTGGTGGGAAAGAGGAGTTCAGCTGATCTCATCCGCTGGTCTTCGTCGAGTCTATATGGGGCCATTATCTTTAAGGTCTTCATTGTGATTTTGTATGCATCACCCCATATATCCTCGTCGAGTGCTTTTATCAGGGTCTGCCACTTTTCTTTTTTCTCTTTTTTTATTGTATTATTTAATCTTTTCTTCAAATCCTTGTATGTATCTTTAAGCTCGAGGTTGCCCTGGCTTCTCGTATAATTCCTTCGAGCTCTGAGGCATCTCTCCCGTAGATCTTCTATCTCATCTGTCCACCAGTAGGGGGATTTTTTTCCATGTTTCTTCTTCTCGGTAGCCAATTTTGCCGCATTATGTAGAGCTGTTCGAAGTTGGCCGAGGTCAGAAATCTCATCTTCATTTATTTTTCTGACCTCCGATAGGTACTTGTTTTTGTTGAAATATGATCTTGCTGTACCTATCGACCGCTTTACCCCCCCTTTAACCTTTACCTCAAATTGTATATATCGGTGGTAGGTGAAGAGCTGATCGTCGAGTACATCCCACCCGTACACCTTCCTGGATAGCCCTTCGCTCGCGAATGTGATGTCAATGTGTGATTGGCTGGCCCCCCGTACGAAGGTTGGCTTATTGTTGTTCAGCACTTGGAGGCCAGCCTGGGCTATCCATTCATTCCAGAGTGTCCCCTTTTTGTCGTTTATGGGGGAACCCCATTGTCTGGACTTCGCATTTATGTCCCCGGCGATCAGTATTTTTTTTTTCGTTTATAGCGGCACCCATTATTTCATTAACGATTGTTTCGTATCTCATCATAGGGATGTTTGGAGATACATAGCATGCCAGGAGGCTGAAATCCCTCAACCTAATGAGTAAATGATTTCCTCCCCTGACAATGCTCTGCACTCCGACATCCCTATTTTTAATGAGCACCGCTACATTTTTCCCCTCGTCTTGTATCCACCCACCGCCTGTCGTTATCTTTTTGTTAGGTTCGGGTATGATGAGTAGATCTATATTTAGCTTGCAGGCTTTTGCGTAGATGAGGTCGTGCGCTCGGCGCGCCCTGCCTACGTTCACCTGCAAAATCCTTATACCAGGTTGATCTTTGGGGTTCATTATGGTTCAGTTCCCTGAGGTCGCTTCCGCAGTGGATTCGCGTCTTATATTAAAATTAAAATTCTTATAGACTAGGATAAAAAAATAAATAAGTATAGATAAAATTAGTGTATAAATAAAAAGTTTATAAATATAATATGTATAAATAAAATAAGATAGATAAAATATATAAATAAAATAAGAAATGTGTGTATATATAAAATTTTTAAATAAATAAAGTATATAAATATGTCATTATAATAGATAGCATTTAGTGAATAACGTGGATATAATGTTGTAGTACTTGGATGCCTTTATCCTTGAAAAGCTGAGAGAGATGGCTTCCTGTCCCGCCGGTGGGCTGTATAGGGGCCCACTCGCGTTCTCCAGGGAGCCATCTCTCGCTTTTTCGTTTTCCTTTTTACATTTACCCACCCTTTGGGGGTTCCCTGTCTCCTCCCCTGCCATACACCCACCTTCTATAGGCTGGGCACTGCATCCTATCCATTCTATGGCCTTCCTCGTTACAGGTGAGGCAGTATGAAGTGCTGTCGCACTGCACTGCTGTGTGCCCTGATTTTAAGCAGTTGTAGCAGCACGCTGTCCTGCTCTCACCTTTGCACTCACATGTGCTGTGGCCATAGTGAAGGCACTTGTAGCACCTTGTTGGGGTATATCTTTCACTGATAGGACATGATACCCAGCCTATAATTATGGAGCTGTATCTCCTCAATTCTTCAGCTGTTGAGGGGCGTACGGCTACGGTCGCCACCTGCTCCCCATGTTTATTAGTTCTTAGCGTCTTAATATCTATTTCTTTTTTCGGTATTCCTGTGTACATTTTTATGGCACTTTGGAGTCGTTCCTCCGTCACCCCTGGATCCAAACCTGTTATGTTAAAAAAACATTCTTTGCGTCGGATTGCCATATTTAACCCTGTCATCCTTGTATCCATTTCTTTTCGTAATTTCTCTGCGGCCCCTTTGCCCTTTAGTTTTACTAGGATATCCCCCCCTTCTTTTTTTTTGAGTCTATCTACTTTAACCCCTATCTTTCCGATGTTAATTTTTTGGTTCATTTCCTTCAGTACTTCCGTGTACGATTTGCCCCCTGTTTTTATTAGGAGGGCTTCCTCTTGCTCGTTCTTTACTCCTTTATCCATTTCTTTACCTCTTACTTGGATTTCCCATACGATGTTTTCTGCCCGGCCTACAAACTCCAGGGCTTTCCGTACCTCATCTTTATTTATCCCATTATTGATAACCACCCTTATTGTTTCAGGTGGCTCTTTCCTTTCCCTTACCCGTTTGATGGCCTTCTCGGCCATTTCGTACATACCTTGTTTTTTTGGTTTGGCCACATATGTGTACCATTCCCTTCTCTGGCTGGCTATGGAACTTTCGTTCCCGTTTTTTATATATTCTACATTTCCTTCTTCGCAGACCTCTATTAGTTCATGAACTTCCTCCCTGAGAGTACGTATCACGTCTTCTACCCACCCGTCTTTTATATCCTTTTTAGTTATTATAAGGCATTCTTTTTTAGTTATCGTCTCCTGTAAGCTCACCTGTTCCCATTTTGTCTTTTCAAATACTTTTTCTTCCCATTTCTTTTTTTGTATTTGATTGAAGTTATTTATATCTCCCCCTTTTTTTAAAGCGCTTATTATTTTTTCTGTTTCTTTTCTTTGCCTTTCTTGCAATAGTTTTATTTTACATTGCTCACACTTAGTTTCTTCGTCCTCCCCTTTTGCCGTTTTTTTTTACGTTCGACGCCAGTCTACGTGACGTTCGAGGTGTGTCTCTCAATGATACACTATATACAGGTCCTAAGCTTCAAAAGGACATCTCTTCGCTTTTACTTAATTTTCGATATTTTCGTTACTGCTTCACGTGCGATATAATGCAAATGTATCGACAAATTAACGTAAACAGAGAATTTTGGAATTATCAAAGAATTCTCTGGAGGTCGGATTCTTCTAAACCTCTCCAAGAATACTTTTTACGTACTGTTACGTACGGTGTTTCTTCTTCACCTTATCTCGCATTAAAAACCTTACAAGAGTTAGCTGAGTCGGCAGAGTCTCGTTTCCCTAATGCTTCACAAGCTTTAACGCGACATTTTTATATTGACGACGGTCTATTAGGAAGTGATTCTCTGTCATCTACCCGCTCTCTACAGTTAGAGCTCATTCAACTTTTAAAGCTCGGAGGTTTTGAGCTAGGCAAATGGGCCAGCAACCATCCCAGTCTACTCCAAGATTTTGGCTTCGATATTCTGACATCTTGTTCGTTTGATAAAGAGGAACCTTCCGTTATTAAGGTGCTAGGCCTGAAATGGGACCCATAGACTGACGTCTTTTCTTATTCTTACTGTCCCCTTGACAAAACTTGTACAAAGCGGGCTATTCTTTCGGAAATTAGTCGTATTTTTGATCCTCTTGGTTTCATCTCCCCGTGTCTTTTAAGGGCCAAACGTCTGCTACAACAGTTGTGGCAATCCAATGTATCTTGGAATGATGAACCACCTGAACAAATACAACAGGTATGGCATCAGTTTAAAACCGAGTTACCTGACCTTGCAAACATTCAAATCCCTAGACACTTCGGCTTTAATAAATCTTCTAAAGCTGAGATTCATGGATTCTGCGATGCTTCAGAGTTAGGATACGCCAGCGTTGTATATTTCCGATTTAGTACTTCTGATAAATTTGTAACTGTACTTGTGTGTGCTAAATATTAATTTAACTAGCCCTCTCAAGTTAATTTTCACTCCTCCCACTCCACGGAAATGTTAGAAGAAAAATTGCCCACTGTATTATCATTGATACCGGTCATTTCGGATAATATAATCTCTACTTTACTTTCAAAATTTTCATCCCTGATAAAAATTCAGAAAGTCTTAAAATTCGTGGCTAAACTTCAAAGAAAAAACAATGCTGCATCTTTCGATTCCCTGAACAGTCATTTAGAGATGGAATCTGCGTTACGATACATTGTTAAGCACGTACAAGCTGACGTTTTTTCGGATATTTTCCTCAAAATTCAACAAAATTCGCTGTTACCCAAACCTTTTCGTAAACTCGCACCCTTTATTGATGAATATGGTCTTTTGAGAGTAGGAGGTCGATTACAAAAGTCTCGGTTGTCTTTTGATGTAAAACATTTATTGCTATTACCCAAAACTCATCGTCTCACCAATTTAATCATCGAATGGACTCATCAAACGCATCTGCACCCTGGTTTAAAGGCTATGCATTATTTATTGCTTCAACGTTTTTGGATTCTGTCTCCGAAAAGTGCCATTCATCGCTGTTTGTCGAAGTGCATTCGTTGTTTTAGATGCCGACCTAAATCTTACAACCCCTTTATGGCAAACTTGCCAACTGTCCGAGTTACTCCGTTACGTGCTTTCCTGTCTGTTTGTGTGGATTTTGCAGGACCATTCTCGTTATTAATGACCAAACATAGAGGTGCAAAAACATATAAAGGATATGTTTGTGTATTCGTGTGTACGAGTACAAAGGCCATTCATCTGGAAGTAACTTCAAATCTTAGTTCTGAGTCCTTTTTGGCTGCCTTTCGTAGATTTGTATCTCGACGTGGTAAGTACCTAACCATTAGGAGTGATCAAGGTACCAATTTTAAGGGAGCCAGCAACGAAATCATTAAACTAGCTCAATCTGCTGCTGAGACTCTTTCTATTACCTGGGATTTTAATCCACCCGGTGCCCCTCATTTTAATGGGTTAGCCGAGGCTGGGGTCAAATCATTCAAGAACCATATGTATCGTGTTTTGGGTACACAAATTTTGACTTATGAAGAGTTCTATACTCTTATGACTCAAATCGAGGCAGTTCTTAACTCCCGTCCTTTGTGTGCAGCAAGCTCTGACCCTAATGACTTGCAGGCACTGACTCCTGGTCATTTTTTAGTTTTTGAACCCTTAGTGGATTCAATTCCCGATCCAGATCTAAGCGCTTTAAAGATTAACCGTCTGAATCGTTGGCAGTTAATCCAAAGGATAAGAGGGGACTTTTGGAAAAGATGGTCTAAAGAGTATATTCATTCTCTTCAAGAGCGATCTAAATGGCATAGTCCAACCCCATCTCTCATTAAAGGTTCTCTAGTCCTCATAAAAAATGAACAACAGCCTCCTCTTCACTGGCAATTGGCCAGAATCATTGAGTTGCATTACGACACCGACGGTATTGTACGCGTTGTTAGTCTGAGGACAGCTTCAGATGGCATCCTACAACGTCCGGTGGTCAAGATCTGTCCACTACCTATTTGTTAACAACTATATTTCTCTTCATTTCTATTGTTATTATAGTAATAGTTAAGTGTTTGTTTTTTGTCCTTATCATTGTAGTTGTTTTTAAAAACATTCGTTTTGGGGCGGAGAATGTTTGGAAAAGTATCAAGACTGATTTAAATATTTTATTTTTAATATTCAGAATATGACCTTATTTAGTTTTAAATCTTTTATTCAATCATAGTATATTAGCTAAGTATAATATGGCTTTAGTTCATCCTTTAAATTCTCGAACTCAAATTGGCTAATTAATTATTGTCAAGTTCTGAGAATTCACTTGTCTGAAAACAACATGTTTTTGGGAAACATTTATCAACCCAAACACGTCAGAGTCTTTAAGGAAACGTACCCATTCTTTGTGTAGAAAATTTAAAATGCCACTTTAAGCTTAATTTACGGCTATTCACGGAGGTCCTAAGAACAGAAGAACCACCCCAATGGATTCGCGTACATACATATTTTGTTTCGTATGATCGGCCACTTTACAACAACCTCTCATCGTGGACAGAACCAAGCAAACCAGCATCGGGTGTGCATTCCATTTTTACCCTTAGACCTAAGACTTCGAGCGAGGCCCAACCACAGACAAAAGGTAAGTGAATCTCCTATAGAATTGACAATAAGATATTAAATCTGCCAATTGTTATTTGAATTGCATTTTATTTTACATATCTATTTACGAACATTTGCTATTTTTCGCTAATTTACTTACAAACAAATTATTTCATTTTTTCGTTATTATTATTTATTGATTATCATTTAACCAGCGACCTCATTAAGTTTTATACAAAACAATGGGTATTCCTAAAAGGGGCATATAAACGTACTTGGCAAGATGACTGTGTGAAAAGCATCAGAAAAGGACACGAAAATACAGGTAAACGCTTTGTTGTTTTACATGCCGGAAGTAGGCAAGGATTTGTTAAAGATGCTGGATTACTGTTTTCTACGAAATCGAAGAGTGCAAACTATCATGATTCTATGGATAGAGTCTTTTAAAAAGTGGGTCTCCGAAAAGCTGATACTAATGTTGGAGGAACCATCTCTAATTATTGTGGATAATGCCTCATACCATAGCTCTTTAATAGAAAAGTTACCGAATGCCAGTTGGAAAAAATCGGACTTACAAGAATGGTTACGAGCGAAAAAAATAATTTTTGACGACGATTCGGGCAAGACAGAGTTATTGAGTCTTTGTCGCCAGAGTAAACCACAAAATACCAGGTACGTTATAGACGAGCTACTCCAAGAACATGGGCATCAGGTTTTGAGATTGCCTCCATATCACTGTCAATATAATCCGATTGAGTTGGTCTGGGGCATTTCTAAACAATATTATGATACGTCATATTGGAGAATATGGACGTGGAGATGAAACAGTGAAAAAAGTTTGGGGCGATGCATTAGCTGAGGCAACACTTGCAGTGTGGGCAAGTTGTGTTAACCATACTGAAAAATTATGTCAGTACGTTGTAACAGTTCAGAATTCGCTACAGTGCTTAAAACTTAAAAAATCTGTATCATTTTTTAATTAAAGTGGGTTAAATAATTAACACTTTTTTGGGTATATTTCAAAATCCTTTTAAAATGTACTTTTCGTTATATCCTGTCCTATTGTACTGCAAGCTAGAAAAATACTTGTTCGCAATTTATACGTATATTCCGTTATTAGAAATTTAATGAAAAATAATTTATAATTTTCTTTTATGACTATTATTTCATTTGACATGCTACATTTTGCTCCGCCACTGGAGGAGGTAAACGAATCGAGCTTAGACAAGGAAAGACAGATGAAACAACTTATTGCAAGTGTTTTTACACGCACACGCCAAGAACGATAAAAACGATTATAGCAGCAATTTTATTAACCAAACTAATTTTATTTGGTGAGCAAACAAAAATTTTTTTCTTTCTAGTTTAACTTTGTAAGATATTTTGTATTTTTAGCAGCTCTTGATAATAATTGTAAACACAATTGAAAGCTCTAGATAAAAAATAGTTAACCAATAGCCCTTTTATTGACTCCGACCCATCCAAAACATTTATATATACAGTGTAGGTAAAAGTTTATGGTCGGTATGGTAAAATATAACAGGATATCTAACACAGATATAAAATCATATTTTCAGCGAATAGACAAAGATAACAATCATATTTCCCCTTGGTCTCCCCTCTATATTTCTTATTGACGCCCATTGCCTATTAGTGAGACGATTAGTTCCGATCAGAGATATTTTACATCTCTGGTTCCGATCCTAATATACCTCAGAAACTAGAGGTGGGTCGTTGACATTTTAAATATACAAATAGTACTTACATTTACATTACACATTATTAAATCGCGAATCGTCTAAATTGACATTTAAAAACATAAGTTTTTCCACTTTTCTTGTTAACCGTGTTCTTCTTTTATTTAAAATTAAACCAGATTTTGAACATGTGTTCACAAGGAACATATTTTGTTACAATACTGCAATATTTCATGAATATAGTGGTTAAGTTAGGATACACATGGCGATGGTTTTTCCACCACTGTAATGGACAGTTCCAATCTCCGTTCGATTTTTTTTGTGGATAATATATCATCAGACAAATACATGTCGACTTCTTTTATATCTCTCGATACAGGTGTATGTTTAGATGAGTCATGTCCAATTATCAAAAATACACCATAGACTTAAGTCATCTTTATCAGTTTCTTTTTCTTGTACTGGTTGATTTTCAATAGTACAATCTTCTTTTTCTTTTTTTATAGAAGTAACCAGCTTCTTAACTCTTTCTTTTGTTTTTTACCTTCATTTTATCAGAAAATCCCTGCATTTTAAATCATTATTTGTCATTTACGAATTTACGGTTTCTCACTGGTAAGCCAACTAGTTGATAGTTGATTCAAAAAAACTACGTTTTGTGTAGACGTAAACACAAGAGCAACGAACACTTTACGTCGACGAGGACGACTAGTTGATCTGAGAGACTACTACAAAACTAAAAATAACTCTTTCGGGACAGTGGACAGTCGGGCTATCGGTTATCGTTGAAAATAAAATAACTATGTTTCTGATTAATGAATGAGTTTCGATTTACGATCGATCTGCATTTTAGAAGGTGATGGATACTTCCATTAATAAAAATATTAGTTTAAAACAAAAGAAACAAATAGATATGGATTTACTAAATCTATGCAAAGACTCGTTTCATCCGTTTTCCATAGTTGAAGAACGAGCTTTTAAAAAGTTTGCAGGGTGGATTCCTGGATATAAACGGCCAACAAGAAAAACTTTATTCATTACTTCAGGAATGTTATATCAAAACTGAGGAAATTATTAGATCACAAGTTGTTAAAGAAGTAGAAAATATCTGTAATACTACTGACCTCTGGACATCTGGAGTAACTGAGAGTTACATCGCATTAACAGGACAATATTTAACCGAAAATTTAGAATTTAAAACGGTTTTATTAGGCTGCTGTCATTTTTCTGGAAACCATAATTCAGAAAACATCGCTTTTGAAATTAGTGAAATTATTGATCAGGGGGTTCTAAAACGAAAAGTATATTTTGCAGTATCTTATAATGCCTCAAATATGGTCAAAGCTGTTAAATATGTTTTGGAATGAAAACATTTAAATTGTTTTGCTCATACGTTAAATTTATTGGTGCAGGACGCACTTAAATCCTGTCGTGTACAAATAGATAAAATAAAAAGTCTTTTTTCGACAATTCGGCAAAAAACACATTTCAAAAAAGTACCTTATCTTCAGAAAGGCTTTTAAATATCAATTACAACATAACCAAGTTCCCAAACGGCCAATCCGAGACATGGAAACTAGGTAGAACTTCACCTATTACATGTTAAAAAGAATGACCGAGTTAGAAGAGGCAATCCGTTCTACATTGGTATTAGTTAATACAGACTTAGATTTGTTCTCAACTTTCCCAAATTTTACGGCCTTTTAAAGAAATAACAAGTACAATGAGTGGCCAAAAATACTTGAAGGGTAGTTCAGTGATTGTTATGGTACGCTGCCTGCACGAATCTTGCAATAAAATTTTAGCAAACGGTAACCCTACATCCATAGTATCCGACGTAGTCCAATTACTAATATCTGGTTTAGCAAAAAGATTTACAGGGATAGAACAGAGTGGCACATTATCATTATGTACATTTATGGATTCACGATTTAAAGTGCAGCGATTTTCTGACAAAAATGAAGCTAAAAAAAAAAAGAAAGAGTTAACAAGCTGGTTACTTCTATAATTAAAGAACAAGAAGATTGTACAGATTGTAAAGAACCAGTACAAGAAAAAGAAAGCGATAAAGATGACTTAAGTATTTTTGATCAGTTAATTGTACATGACTCATTTAAACGTACACCTGTATCGAGAGTCCATTAAAATGGTGGAAAACTATCGCCATGTATATCCTAACTTAACCACTATATTCACAAAATATTGTAAATGTGACACATGTTCAAAATTTGATTTAATTTTAAATAAAAGAAGAACACGGTTAACAAGAAGTAAGGTAGAAAAACTTATGTTTTTAAATGTCAATTTAGACGATTCGCGATGTCATAATAACGTGTAATGTAAATGTAAATACGATTTACTATTTGTATTGTTTAGTTTATTTTTCAAGTTATAATAAATATTCCCTTCATTAGTTTCTTTCACTTCAATAAATATACACATAAACGATAATATCCATTATGTTTGTTTATGTACTCGCTTATTTGAAACTACTGGTTACAATCAACTAGTTACTTATTTACGAAAAATGATTCAGTTTAGTTAACGATAAAAATGTCAACGTCCCACCTCTAGTTTCTTAGTTATCGCCTGTCGAATACCGGTTCAGCTGTTGCTAAAATGATATTGGTGTTGTATCGCGACGTTGCCAAATAATTTTGTATGAAGCTTTTTTTATTGTCGGCGTTCTAATGCCGTTTATTATTTTTATTGGAAATAAGGCACAATGTGACTTTAAAATAAGCTTATTTTGATGTTTAGATTTTTAATTCCGAAATCGTATACGAAACATTAATAAATTTTATTTATATAAAACGATTTCCGAAGTGGAAATCAAAATGTTAAATACCACTTATTGTAAAGTAAAATTGTGGCATATTCCCAATAAAAAACAGTAAGCTGCCATTTAAATCCATTTCGCCCAAATTTGATTATCTTAGAAAATTGTTCAAATGCTAAAAATACAACAGGTCAAATAAAACCAATAAGTTTGGCAACGTTGAATTTCCTCATTTTTATTATTTCCACTCATGTATTTTCGGCGATATTTAAAGGGCGGAACTAATATACCTCTCTCTTTTTAAACAGGTGTTTCTCACTCCATCTCACGTAAGGTCCATACCGACCATAAACTTTTACCTACACTGTATATATATATATATATATATATATATATATATATATATATATATATATATATATATATATATATATATATATATATATATATATATATATTAAACTTAGAGCTAAGATTAATATTATTATAAAAATTAATATTAAACTCACCAGTCTTCCGGGTTGAACCGCGTCGATATCCATTTTGCCGAGCTTTCGACATCCTCTCTGATGTCTTCTTCAGGGCTTCCGAGGTCTCAGTCTCCCGAGCCCCCAGACACTACTACACTCACTAGTCACTTCTAGTTCACTCACTAGTTCACTACTACGACTGGGACCAGGGGACGGTTCATTTATACCGTCGATGGTGACGTGGCCTAGGTGGGGGTTAGGGTGGGGATTGGCGCGAGAGTTGGCGCGAACATTTCCGATAGTGGGATAATATATATATATATATATATATATATATATATATATATATATATATATATATATATACATATATATATATATATATATATATATATATATATATATATATATATATATATATATAATATATACAGTGTTAGTCAAAAGTCCGTTCCTCCCCTCGTATCTTTTGAACGGTTATACTTATAATAGTGAAATTTAGAGGGAGGTATTAAAACAGACGTAGGCTTCTTAACTAATCATAGCAAGTGACATAATAGTGACACATGACGTTACAGTGCCACTGTGACAGATAATTTTAAATAGGACCTTATGGCAAGTGATAACTCGTTTGAAAGGTATTGAAAATACCTATTCAACCATACTAATTTTATTTGAGTTTAAGCTCATTTTGATGAATAAATTAAGTAAATACTAAAATTGTAGTTTTGCGTTTAATTAATAAATATTAAAACCTCCGCCTCTGGTTACTTGTCAAAAAGTTGGCGTTTTTTAATTCTATAATTGTTTTTATGTCAACGTCAACTTTTGTGACAATTAACCAGAGGCGAACGTTAGAATATGTATTAATTAAATGCGAAACTAGAATTATTTTAATATACATATTCAATCATTCTAATTTTGTTTGGATTTAAGATATTTTTGACGAATAAATTAAATAAATACTAAAATTTTAGTTTGCCATTTAATTAATAAAAATTCTAACGTCCGCCTTTGTTATTTATCAAAAAAGTTAACGTTTGTCAACTCTATAGTGGTTTTTAGTTTGTAAAAGCGTTTATAGCTCAACATTTAGTTTCTTTTTCTGCTTAGTTTAGTCAATTCTTTAGTTATTTTTAGTTTTCAAACGCGTTTATACCTGAATATTTAGTTTCTCTTTCTGCTTAGTTTAGTCAATCCAAGTTTAGTCAAGTTGTTAATAGTTAGTTGTTCTCAGTTAATATTTAGTTTAATTATTGTTTAACGAGACGTTTAAATTTTTAAAAAGGCAGAATAGTAACGTACTGTATCCGACAAAGTAGCAGCTGTGTTAATAATTGGTGAATATGGAAATAATTTTCATGCAGCGAAACGTCTTTTTAATGAAAGTTACCCTGATTGCCCTACATCGAGAGCTTATTTGAGGAAGCTTCGTCGGAAGTTTAAACAAACAGGTAGTGTTCAAGATGTTAAACGATCTGGTCGACTAACAATTAGTGATGACAAAAAAATTGACATAATTTCAGAAATGGTAGTGACTCCTACATTCTGAAGGATAATCTAGATGAATTAGGCAACTTGGAAATAACGTTTCAACAAAATGGTGCTCCTGTACACCATTATGGTGCAGTAAGACCAGTTTACCTAGATGAGGAATATAGTGGTAGATATATTGGACGACGAGGTACAATAGAATGGCCAGCACCCGAAAATAGTGACATTTTGAAACAACGAATTGTTGAAGACTGTAGGGAAATTTCCCACATTTGACTCATTTGAACGAGTAGGGCAAGAGTTTAGAAATAGGATGCATTACTGTCAGGAAGTAGATGGAGCACATTTTAAACATTTATTATAAGAACTGGTTGTTAAATATTTATTAATTAAATGAGAAGCCACAATTTTGGTATTTATTTAGTTTATTCATCAAAATGAGCTTAAACTAAAACAAAATTAATATAACTGAATATGTAAATACCTTCCAAACTAGGTATCACTTGCTATAAAGTCCCATTTAAATCCCTTGCCATAAGGTTTTATTTAAGATCTTTCAATCATTCCGTCTGATTGGGGATGGAAAGGCGTAGTGCGAGATTTCTTAATACCCAAGATTTTCATTAATTATCTCCATAATTCTGATTCAAAGTTCCGTCCTTGATCAGAATGTAACTTTAAAAGAACTCCATGTCTCCAACGTGTGTTATGAATGCTTCTGCTACTGTAGTCGCTTCTTTATTAGGAAGGGGTGCAATTTCTGACTATTTTGAAAAAAAAATCTATGGTGACTGTTACGTTTCGCATCTATACTTATTTTAAAGTTATTTGTCACAGTGATAATATATTCATTTTTTGTCTCTGTTTAAACATACGCGCCACTAACGGGAGCGCTTTGTGTTTTTGTCCGTTGAGGTAGAAGCCATCTCTTGGCGCAAACAACTCACTTCGCCAACAACGCTCGACCAAGTCGGTCGTTATTTTGTATATTCAGCTTTTTAACCATTGTAACCATAACATACGTAATAAAAAGTGTTTCAACCCCCTTAGTTTTTCTTCATGGTCCATTCGAGTCGTATATATCAGTGGTTATCAAAGACATTTGTGCAGTTTGATTCAATCTTCTTCTTCTTCTCGTGCCACTCCTAGCGGAGATTGGAAATCATCATGGCCACTGCGACTTTGTTAGCAGCGCGCCTAAAAAGTTCAATCGAACTACACCCGAACCATTCACGTAGATTACGAAGCCACGATATTTTTCTTCTTCCCACACTTCTTTTGCCCTTAATTTTGCCCTGCATGATATTTCTTAAAAGTTCGTACTTTTCACCTCTCACAATGTGCCCCAAGTAGTCCATCTTTCTAGTTTTTATCTCATTTAGAATTTCGCATCTTTTGTCTAAAGTTTGGAGTACTTGCGTGTTAGTGACGCGGTCCATCCATGATATTCTGAGAATGCGCCTATAGCACCACATCTCGAAAGCTTCGATGTTTTTTGTGGTCAACTGTTTTAGTGTCCAAGCCTCTACTCCATACAACAGGGTAGAAATTAACTGAATTTAGATTGAATCAACAGAATCAACAACCCTGTTGATTCAATCTAAATTCAGTTAATTAGCCGGCAAGTTGTCCTCTTCGGTTCGTGAGGGCGGAGTCAAGTGGTTACAAGTAACAGTTACAAGTAACGATTACAAGATTCGAGCGATTCCTGTAGAGCTATAATTCAAGCTGCTAGCAGTCCACCCAGCATCACATCCAGCACCGTAGCAGAAAGCATCTGTAGTCTTTCATCTAGTGCGTGGATAGAACTTCATCTGCTCAACAACATGCCTAATCAAAGTAAGTGAGCCATTCCCATATCTATTTCATATAATTCTTTCTACTTGCGCCGAGCTCGCGGTAAATTTTAGGGCCTGTTATAAAAACCTGTTTATTTGGTAAAACTTTATTTTAGATTTTATTACCCAAATATTTCGTTAAAAGGTACAAAAACCTGTTTTGCTTGGAAGCAAACAACTATTCATTTCATGTACCTAATTTTTATCGCCGAGTATAACCTTTTATTGCCTTACTTGCATTTTAGGTAACAAATCCCTTCATAATTTATGCGGTTTTACTACTAGTTGGACAAAAAATAGAATTTTCAACATTTTGCAAGAGATCCAAATAGGCCGGTTGACAATTTTATTGCTTATTCATGACGACAGGTAAAACCTATTTTTATGTGATTTCACTAGTATACCGGTAAGCATTTTAAATCTTTATCACTGTTTAAAATACAGTTCGAGTATTATTAAAAAAATTTTCATTATGTCTCTGAAAGATTTAAACAAAAAAAGGGGTATACTCAAATCACGATTGACAATATTCGAAAAATATTTTGATAAACAGATTGGAAAATAATCTGATAATTTAGTCATTGAGGTTGAAACATGTTAGTAAATATAGAGCCTGTTATATATGAATTCGAAAATATTCAATACAAAATAGAAAACATTTCGGATAATGTTTCTGAGGAACTAGACAATAGGGAAAGCTTTGTAGATTTGTATTATTCGCTTGTAACATAGGCCAAAGCATTGATAAATTCGATTTCAAATAAGCATGAATGCAACAATCGTCCAATAGAATCAGTTTCGTCGAACTTAGGTAGCACTCATTCAACAAATGTAGAGCAAATTCAATACAGTCCACTTCACTCTCAAATAAAGCTCCCAACTATTGAGTTACCCCATTTCAAAGGGTCATACGGGGGATGGCTTGAGTATCATGATACCTATGATAGTCTAATTCACAAAAACCCTTCGATCAATTCAATTCAGAAGTTCCATTATCTTCGGGCATCTCTAGGTGGAGAAGCAGCACAGGTTATCAGCTCATTAGAGATTTCGGCCGCAAATTATGATATAGCATGGAACTTACTATGCGAAAGGTTTGCAAACACGCGTCTTTTGATCTACAATCACACAAAGGCCTTATTTGATTTGCAACACATTCCAAAAGAATCTTCTACTCATCTTCGTCAACTTATTGACAATGTTTCAAAAAACTTGCGTTCGCTAGAATCTCTTCAGCAACCTGTCTATTCTTGGGACACTCTGTTAATATTCGTGATAGCAGCAAGTTAGATGCCTCACTGCTATGGAATGGGAATCATACAGATCCGGAAGTGATCTTCCTACCTATGAAGGTATGATCGCATTCTTGAAAGGCAAAGCTGATCTTCTAGAGAAGCTAGAAGTATCGAAAGTTACGTATAAATCGGACAGGCAGTCTAAATTCTCAAGGCAGCCGCAATCTTTTCTTTCGTTTAATAGAAAAGCATGTACGTTCTGCAAAGAAGATCATAAATATATAACTGCGCTAAATTCTTGGGGGCTTCGACCCAAGAGCGAATCAAACATGCTAGAGATTTAAAACTTTGTACAAATTGCCTTTATTCTGGCTATTTTAGCTTCAAGTGCAAATATAGAGCGTGTAAAAAATGTAAGGCAAAACACCATAGTTTGTTGCATTTAGATAAACAATCCGTTCACACTACCAATACTAATCAGCGGGTGGAGTCTGAACCTGAACACCAAGTGTCCCTTTCAGCTCACTCGAATGTAGCTCAATCAATTTTGTCTACAGCTGTCATTCAAATATTCGATAAAAACGGTAGGGTTCATTAATGTAGCTTCTTGATTGTGGCTCTCAATCAAATCTTATAACGAGAGAATTAGCTATCAAGGTCCGAGGTAAATATCTCTATTGTGGGGATAGGTCATGCAGTCTCAAACATTCGATCTAAGTGCACAGTGAAGATTCGGTCAAGGCAGTCTTCGTTTTCTATATTTTTTTCATGTCTCGTAGTCAACAGAATCTGCGATAGAATTCCAGCATATAGTTTCGACATTAAAAACTTAGATATTCCACGTCATGTAAGGCTAGCAGATCCAGATTTTCATGTTGCTTCAAAATCGATATTCTGATAGGTGTTGATATATATATTTAGGGATTCTACAGTATTCACTGCCTTCCCTCGCTCAACCGTTTCCATCTCTCTCTGTTGTTCCATTCTCCATCGTTTAGTCCTCTCTTACTCATGGCGTCGTCTACTTCGTTCCTCCAGGATTTTCGGGGTCGTCCTCTTTTCCTCCTTCCTATGGGGCTCCATTCGGTTATTCTTTTTATCCATCTGCTGTCGCTAGCTCTTCTTACATGTCCATACCACTTTAGTCTTTTTTGTTCTATATATGTTAGTATGTCTGTTTCTATTGATGTTCTTTGCTTTATTTCGTCATTACTTCTCCTATCCATTCTTGTTACTCTGCAGCATCTTCGCAGGCATTCCATCTCTGTTGCTATTATCTTACTGCTGTTTTTCTTGTTTATGATCCAATTTTCGGCCCCATATGTCATAATACTTCGCACTAATGTTTTATAAATCTGCGTTTTTGTCTTCATATTTAGGTGTCTATCCCACCATACTGAGTTAAGTTGTCGGATTGCTGTTCTTGTTTGTCCTAATCTTTGTGTAATTTCTTCCTCTGTTGTTGCCTTTTTCGTGATTATAAACCCCAGGTATTTGAATTTATCCTTTCCTTTGATTGTTACGTTGTCATCAATCTGTAGATCTTCTATGTCTTCTTCACTTGTAGATAGGTACTCTGTTTTCGCGAGGTTAATATCTAGGCCAGCCTTGGTATATTCTTCTTGTAATTTCTTCATCATGTAGCTGAGGTCGTCTTGGTCTTGTGCAATCACTACTTGATCGTCTGCAAAACTTAACGTATATAGGTATTCGTTCCGTACTGGTACTCCCATGCCTTCGCATTTTCTTTTCCATGTAGTCAAGGCTTTAGGTGTTGATACTTTCTGGAAAATCTTGTGTGTGGGACAATTCAGTCTAGGTCATTCTGCTCCAGTCATGCAAAAAACAAGGTTCGGTTGGATAGTTTCCGGTCTATTCAATGACAAAAGGGAATCAGTTTCATATTACAACTTAAGTAGAAATGATTCAAGTTCTGACTTAAATGTTCAGTTACAAAAATTCTGGGAACTCGGAGAGTACACGGAACCTGTACTTTCCGAGGAAAACGTAAACGGAAAATATGCGAAAAACACTTCTACTCAACGGTGAAGAGAAATTACGAAGGTCGCTTTATCATCAACATACCTCTGAGGGGTTCCGTTGAAAATATAGGTGATTCAAAGCGATACGCATCAAAACGTTTTCTCAATTTGGAGAAAAAAACTTTATAAAAATTACATCCTAAAAAGGATGTATTATACCAAATTTATGGAAGAATACCTACAACTTGGTCACATGTCCAAGGTTGATGATAGTCAACAGAGCTTTTCGTATTATCTTCCCCATCACGGGGTCTTAAAGGATGACAGTCTCACTACAAAGATTCGTGTGGTGTTCAACGGTTCTTTTCCATCTTCTTCTGGTCTATCAATAAATGACATTCAAATTTCGGGTCCTACCATTCAGGACGATTTATTCTTAATTTTATTGCGTTTTCGACAACATGCATTTGTTGTGTCTGCTAGCATTACAAACATATATCGTCAGGTGCTCGTGGATCCTGAACAACGAGCACTTCAATAAATCCTCTGGCGTTCTTTTCCTTCTAATACTCTGAGAACATATCATATAAATACGGTCATATGGAACATATGGAACAGCGTTTTCGTTTCGTTTTCGTTTCAGGTCATTCGTTGCTTATTTCAATTAGCATCTGAGAATAAAGATCTTCACCCTACTGCTTCCAAGATTATCAAGCGAAATTTCTATGTTGATGATCTTCTGACAGATGGAGATTGCGCAGAGTCATTGTTAAATGTATGCAAGGATATCAACAATATTTTAAACAGCGGATGTTTTGTGTTGAGGAAGTGGGTATCGAATGATCCGGTAGTTCTTAGTAAAATTCAAAGTTCCAAGTGTCTATCAAATCTTAAATCATACGGTGGAGAAGAAAAGGAAAAGGTACTTGGCCTAAATTGGATGTGTGATTCAGACACACTAACATATAAGGTAGCTGATTTACCTAATCCTAATAAGGTAACGAAGCGAATAATTCTTTCTAATATTGCACAGATCTATGATCCTCTTGGACTGCTTAGCGCTTGCACAATTACGGCCAAGATTATAATGCAAATTTTTGTTAAGAAAAGCAAGGCTGGGATGAATCTGTTCCCCAAATCATTTTTACGCAGTGGCAGCATTTCAAGGAGGAATTACTCAGATATCAATTTCGATAAAGTATTTCATTGGTCTGATTCTACTATCACTCTGGCATGGATACGCACACAGTCAAAACTATTAAAGACATTTGTAGGAAATCGTGTCGCTGAGATTCAGACCAAAACGGATAGAAAAAGTTGGCACCACCTGGTTTCGAAGGACAATCCTGCTGATCTTGCTTCTCGTGAAATTAGTCCCCAGTTACTCATGTCTTCTGACTTATGGTGGCATGGACCTTCCTGGCTGAAATCAAATAATTATCCTACACGATTTTCTCTTCCAGATGATATTCCGGAGTTACAGGTCATTACTTTGTCTGCCACATTAGACTTTTCATTAATAAAGCAATTCTCTAGTTTGATTAAGTTAAAGAGATGTACTGCTTACATTCTGAGATTCATTAATCAGTGCAAAATATCCTAGTCTTCCCTTCATGAGAGAGCTTTAGTTACTTTAACTTCTCAGGAGGTTTCGAACGCTATGTTCCTAACCTAGTAAGGATAGTTCAGAATAAATGTTTCTCAGAAGAAATACGCAATTTGACAAAAATAGGCCTGTAAGCCCAAAAAGCAAACTCATTTCGTTGCAACCAATTCTCGATTTAAATCGAATACTTGGTGTTGGTGGTAGATCAAAAAATTCATCTTATTCTTTTGAGAAGAGACATCCGATTTTGCTACCATCTAACAATTCCTTTACTGACTTAATTCTTTTAGACCTGCACGTTAAACTCTGTCATCCAGGTTATCTTTTTCTTTTATCGACAATGCGAAATAAATTTTGGCCTATTCATGGTAAAAATACAGCCAAGCGTATCGTCCATAAATGTATTAGGTGTTGTCGTGCAAGTCCACCTAAAAATTTGTCTCCAATTATGGGTGATTTGCCGAAGGACTCGTGCTGTTCTTTTAGAACTCATATCTGATTTAACTACTCATTCATTTATTGCACCTTTTAAGCGCTTTGTAAGCAGAAGAGGAAAACTTCTTAAGATGTACTCTGATAATGGAACTAACTTTCAGGGTGCCAATCGTGAACTAAAAGAGTTTTATGATTTTATTAAGACTAATAAGCGTGAGATTTAAGACCATTCAATAATCGAAAGTATTGAATGGCACTTCATACCTCCACAATCGCTGCACTTCGGTGGCCTTTGGGAGGTCAATGAAATCGCATTTAAAACGCGTCGTCGGCAATGCTCACCTCACGTATGAGGAATAATCTACAATACTCACGCAAGTAGAATCTGTCCTTAATAGTCGTCATATATCTGCTCTTTCATCAGACCCCAATGACCTTTGTCCTTTGACTCCGGTTCATTTTCTGATCGAAAGGCCTTTGGCAGCCATTCCAGAACCTGATTTGATGTCCATAAACGAAAATAGATTGAACCACTTTCAGCGCCTTCAAAAAATGGTGCAGCACATTTGGTCAAGGGGGTCTAAGGAGTTCATAGGAGAGCTGCAGCAGCGGAAAAAATCGAAACAAGTTTCCAAAGACATTAATATTGGCACACTAGTTCTTATGAAGGAGAAGAACGTGCCGCCTCTAATTTGGCAGTTGGGACGTGTAGTCGAGCTGCATCCAGGTCCAGACGGAGTTTCCAGGGTAGTGTCCATAAAGACGACGAGAGGGATCTTTAAGAGAGCAGTATCTATCATCTGCCCTCTACCATGCAGTAAATAGTGCTAGACTCTTGAACAATTTTGCTTATTTTTCAAATTGTTAAGTTATTGTATTATTTTGAAAGACTTTAGCCTTTCAAGGCGGAAGGCGGGCGGCCTGTTCCGTTTCGCATCTATACATATTTTAAAGTTATTTGTCACAGTGATAATATATAATATGCGGTGTGGAAGCCCTCCTGTATGCTGACGACCTCCTAATATGGGCATCAAGTAGCAGTCTGAGAGCGCTCGAGGGACGAGAACGTAACAAAATACTTGGGGGTGTACATAGATAAGAAAATGACGTGGAAACCTCAAATCGATGACATTGCAGAGAAAGCTACAAAGAGATGTCGACTGCTCAAACGTCTCACAGCAACAAAGTGGGGCGCCACGCAAGATGTCCTGGTAGCAACATACAAAACCTATGTCCGGCCGATATTAGAATATGGGAGTGAAGCTACAATAACTGCGAGTACAAACACCACCTCCAAGCTTGAAGTCGCCCAGAACACTGCCCTTCGCGTCATCACCGGTGCTCCAAAGTCAACACCGATTACATCAATGGAAGCCCAGACCAGTATTCAACCAATACAATGCCGCAGAGAGCAACACGCGTTAACCTTCTGGGAAAGGCAAAGACGAATACTTCCACAAAAATGGGACGAATATAGACAAGCAGCCTCACGTCTTAAAACACAAACCACTCCGCTTACAGTAGCAAACCAAATCATGGAAAAATACCACATTGTCCTATCGGAAGCCGCCCCTTCCCAGCGCAAACCACACTGGCCCGCTGTCTACCAAACACAGAATTACTGCTTGAAAACCATAACGACCCGAAGCACTTATCGTCAGACATTGCCCTAAGGAAAGCCGCCCTAGAGACGACACACACCAAGTACCCAGCGCATGAGTGACTCCACATCTACTGCGATGGATCCTCGATGCCGGACTCGGGAAGAACAGGAGCAGGATATGTCTCAACGTTCTTCAAAGGCTCTATAGCTGTGGGTGCCCCTCTCACCAACTACGACGGCGAAATTGCTGCTATACACGAAGCTGCAAAAAATCTTGAGAATTTCCAACACCCCCAAAAAGTTGCCTTCTTCATCGACTGCCAAGCCGCAATCCTCGCCCTGTCGACAAATCGATACACCGACTGTGCCAAAAAAATATCTTGCCGCGTCCAACTATCGAACTTGATGGAAAAAGGGTGGCTGATTACTCTACAATGGATCCCTAGACATGTCGGTGTTGAAGGAAATGAAGCGGCGGATGAACTTGCAAAAGAAGGCACTACTCTTCCACAGCCCCCTAGCTTCCAATCGTACACATCAGCAAAGTCCACCATTAGAAGAGGAATCAAAGCGAAGATAAAAGAGCAGCAAATACAAGCCGGTGCTGAAAAATATTGGGCCCACCTAATAGAGTCACCAATCCCTCGCAACTTGCCGAGACCCATTAGTGTAGCCGTATTCAGAACAACTACGGGGCATGACTACCTGGCCTCCCATCTACATCGCATCGGCGTCCGCGAAAATGACAACTGTCCACTATGTGATCAGCCCCAGATGGATGCTGCTCACCTTCCAGAGTGCCCAGCCCTAAAAACAGACCCACCCGAGGAGGATGAAGATCGCCTACGAGAAACGGCTCGTCTATACTGGTCAGCGCGCCACCAAATGGCTAACATGCCAAGGGTGGGCGTTGGCTAGTAACTAAGTAAGTAAGTATAATATATAATATACAACTCACTTGTAAAAGTAAAATCAAATCTTTTCCGTCAAAAGAAGCAATAAGAAAGTGGCTTCAATATGGACGCTATAGCGACACCTGAGAATAAATCACCAAAGTAGAAATGCGAAGATTTCTTGTTTAACGAAACCAATATTTAGATTGTTACTTTAATCTGTGCCTTCTATAAATTGAAAGGCAAAACAGGCATCTCGGCATATTCGCTTATACGCATTTCATTCTACCAGGATTCATCAGACCGTCTGGCACACAAGTTCTAAAAGTGAAATTAAATCTTTTCCGTCAAAAGAAGCAATAAGAAAATGGCTTCAATATGGATGCTATTATTTGGTTTTTAGGTCCTTGCATAGGATTGGCTTGTGCAATTATTTTACAACTGACCTTTTCTTCCGTAATTGAAACATATTCTGTTTTGATTTAGATTTTTGTTGAAGATTCTGCAATATGCTCAACATCTGGAATAAAATACATTGTCGGTTATCTGCGATTGTGACTTCTTCTTTTTCTCGAAACGTTATTATTTTTTAATTTTGGGCTAGGTCTGGAAGTGCTTGCTGCCTCTTTATACACCTGGGCTGAGATTAGTGCTTCATCTAGTATTTTTGGTGTTGTAATCGAAGAGCTTTTATATTAAGAAATACAAAAGTAAAACTCTACAAAAAAATAATACGCCCAGTCCTAACATATGGTTCAGAAACCTAGACTTTAACAAAAAGCAATGAAAACATCTTAGGATGTTTCGAAAGAAAAATACTAAGGCGAATCTATGGAGCGGTAAATGAAAATGGTGTCTGGAGAAGACGATACAACTTCGAACTCTATAGAATATACCAGGAACCAGATATCGTAAAACACATTAAGATAGGACGTCTGAGTTGGGTAGGCCATGTAATGCGGATGGAGCAAACCGACCCATCTAGAAAAACGCTCCTTGATAGACCTATTGGTCAAAGAAGAAGAGGAAGACCCAGTACAAGATTCCTAGATAACATAGATCAAGATATGAGAAATATGGAAATACGTGCTTGGCGGAGGAAGGCGATGGATAGGGACGACTGGAAAAAAAATTCTTGGGGAGGCTAGGACCCACACAGGGTTGTAAGCCAAAATGATGATGAATCGAAGAGCTTGTTGCATTTTAACGTCCTATTGTTTATCTATGAATGCCTGTATACCAATTTGTTCAAGAAAGTTTTAAGGTGCCTGATGATACGCCAAATACAATAATTTTTTAATATCGGCATCAAATTCTTGCAAGCTTGCGTTATTATGTTGATATAAAACTTTCAGCTTTAATCATGTCATGAATGTGTTGCTTGTGTGAGTCCATTTCAAAGGTAAAAGAAATAATAAATTAGACTTACTCACAATCAATTTAATTTAACTATCCAGACGACCGGTTTCGCTTTCTACAATATGCAAAGCATCTTCAGGTCTCGATACAAAGTTAAATAAATGCTGAAATAATAAACCCATATAAGGGTGTTGTCTAATAAAGATAAACAAAGATAGATGATATAAATTATATAAATTACAGTAATTATGCCAATATTACATGTCTGTGGTTTTTCAAAATGAATAAAATGTTTAAGCAGACAACGTAATAATGTATCTATGTAAATATGTAATTGCAACTAAAAATGTTAAAACATTAGCATCATTGTATACAAAAACTAAATCACCTATTAGCATTATGGAAAGCTCAAATGTAGTTTATAGAATACCATGCGAAGATTGTGATAAGTCATACATCGGACACGCATCTAGAAATCTAATAGGCAGACTAACATTACATAAAAGTGACCTTAGAAATAATAAAAATACGTATGCATTAATAGATCATGCAATTAATAAAAATCATTCATTTAATTTCAATGAAACTAATATATTAAGACGTGAAAACCAATTAAATAAAAGAGAATTCTTAGAAATGGTATGCATAAATAAATATCAATGCGTTAATAAAAAAACTGATATTGATAAACTAAGCAATATCTATAATTACATTCTGTCTTACGAAAATTAATACTATAATTTTCTAATATTAGATTTTCTGACTATAAATACTATAATTTCAAAAAATTTAAATATTCATATTTGAACTAGTTATCAACAACAAAAAATATAATAAACAGAAACAAGTGTCTTTCTGACATAAATCAAACATCAATATAATAATCAACTAGCGGACCAACTCGACATCGAGTTTTTTAAATGAAATTTTTATTTTGCGAGAAAAATATACAATATATACAATGACCAGAAGTAAAAATATATATCAATAACTCAAAAACTATAAACGATAATTTCGTGAACTTACATTTTTGAACTCTACGTTGAATTCTCTATTGATTTAACTAATAAAAACGAAACCGGAAGTCGACCTCAAAACCGGAATGCAATTTTTAGTTCATCAAATTAATGTCGACATGGATATCATTTAGCAGTTAATTTTGCATGCTGATCACGAATCCGGTGTCAGATTTGCTCTATCTTGACGTTTTATGCGCGTTTCGGGTCACTTCCGGTGTCGGATCGCAACCGCAAGTATATATTTAGATTCGTCTCGACGAGACCTTTCGATCCATATATACATTGTGGGGTCTAAAACTTAAAGTAAATTTTAACTTCCGGTCATCTCAAAACCGGAAGTGAATTTTTGTACCAAAAGTATATCTTGACAATCTCATACGTAATACTAATAATATTCCGAAAAAATATTTTAATTATCTAATATGGTTTTTGAGTAAAGTGGTAGACAAGAAAAGGGCTTAGCGTTTTAGTATATAAGATGTCATAATGAATTTATACAAAATTAAAATATTGTACTTACATAAATATATAATTTTAATAAGTTAAGTTTTAATGTTTTGTCAATTTAAAAATTTAATGGATTAACCTCATGTTGTAAGTTTTTATACTAGTTTTATACAATGTTATATTTAATTCTAATTTCATTGTATTTACTGATACCATAGTTTAGCATATCCTGAAGAAGCAAATAAATTTTGCGAAAGCTTGATATAAGAACAAAGAGTTTCACTTTCCTGCCCTATTAATGACTGCAACCTCAAAATAAAACTTTATTTTACATCACGTGTCAGTCAATAATACCTAACTACTTTATATATATACATATATATATATATATATATATATATATATATATATATATATATATATATATATATTGTGACGATTGGGGTTTATAGAAAATAATTTATAAGTTATATACTATATAATATTAGATATAAAAAAGTATTTGATTATTTTAAATAAGTTATATACTAGAGAATTTAATAAAAATATATTTATGTGAGGGCATTTTTAATAAATTAGCATATAATAATTGTAAAAAGTTGTATTTTAGTAATTTTAATGTTGTAAATATATGTAAGTGAGCCATGTGCCTAGGCAACCAAAAATACTCTCGAATTGACAGATAGAAATTAATCATAATACGAATATAAAGTGGGGTTATAATAATATATTGTTTGAATTGTGTATTTTATTAAATTAGAGTGTTAGTTACTAATTTGAATGTTTATTCTGATCTGAAAAGCCTAAATGTCAACAAAATTATCAATGGAACATCAACGAATTCTCCAGAGTGCAGAGTGTGACCATTGTTTACAGTCGAACATTCTCGAAATAATGATTATGGCGGTGGATCGAACAGATATTTTTTTCGAGAACATCTATATGGAAGTAATGGAACAAATTGGAACATGATCTCTTACCAGATGGTTCTGGAATATCCAAAAGGATATAAATACCCGTGATTTGGATTCAAGATGGCAGTTTTTAGTCAGAGGGAAGTTTTTAGTCAGAAGTCAAGCAGTTTATTATGAAAGTTAGTAGATTAGTTAGTGAAGTAAATTGTTCACAGTTTTAGTAAGTCAGTCAAGCAGTTTAATAAGAAATATGAAAGTTAGTTGGAGATAGTCCAATTGTTTAATATAGTGAGTTAAATGAAGATTAAAAATTATGCATATATTTAATGCACATTTATAATTATACACAAATAATTATTGAAGATTATAAAAGTATATTAGAAGAATATTGGATGGACATTGGAAGGAATTAAAATTATATTATGATTGGAGATTAGTATAAATCAACTTATAATAATTGGATATTGGTATATTGAAAAGAAGAATAAATATAAATGGTGTTTGCTGGTTTGCTTGGTGGTATATAAATGCTGGTGAAGAAAAATATATCTTAAATTGGTAGAAGCTGATAATTGGAAAAAGAAATTTCACAAAAACAAGGATAACCGAAGTACGAAGACATTCAGTGGTGATTAGAATATATATAGTGGAAAACAGTTCATTTAGGCATTCAGTGAAAGAAAGGTACAAAATTTTGTTAATATAATTTAGTTAGTGTCATAACAATTTCAATTTTGAAGATAGTTTGTTTCAATTTTACATTGTCTATAGAATTTCATTAGTTTTGTAAGAATATCAATTTAAAGATAGTTTATTTTAAATTTACATTGGCTAGGTTAGATATATATGTGTGTTTCATAATAGTTATAATAAAGATAATTTAAAAAAAAGTACTTACAAACTAATTCTTTGAGAACCGCGATAAAAACCCTATATATTATTAAAATTACTCATTGCTCATCATTCAAACAAAAAACACATCATCATAACAATATATATATATATATATATATATATATATATATATATATATATATATATATATATATATATCCTCTAAAATAATATATATGTATATATATATATATTTATATCTACGGCATAAAGTGGACTCCGCCCATGTTAAAATTCAGGTTCAAGTGAACTCCGTAGTGAAGTGGACACCGATATATGGAGCTCACTTGACCATTCCCTAATATTGACTCTGGCGATTCGTCAACATGTATAGTTTCATAATTTTTAAAAATTTTGTGGAGCCCTTAAATACCCCTGTATCATGAATGTATATTGCTTAGTTCACGTGTATATATATGGGTCGTTCAGATCTTTTTCACTGTATATTGGAACCATAAGTATATCGGTTCCAATATATAAGAAGTGCGAGGAACAAATATCAGACAGACAGTTCGGCTTCATTAACGCAGTGGGTACCAGAGAGGCACTTTTCGGAGTACAGGTACTGATTCAAAGATGCAGGGACGTTAACTGCGACGTATACGCGTGCTTGATCGACTATGAAAAGGCATTTGACAGAGTTCAACATCAAAAGATGATAAACATTTTAAAAGAAGCAGACCTGGATGACAAAGACCTCAGAATAATTTCAGAAATATACTGGAATCAGACCGCATACATGAAAATTAACGGAGAAGAAACAGATCACATAAAAATACTACGCGGAGTTAGACAGGGATGTATTCTATCGCCGTTGATATTTAATATGTACTCAGAAAAAATTTTTAACGAGGCTCTTTACGGAATAGACGAAGGCATCCTTCTAAATGGTGAAAGAGTAAACAATATTAGATATGCCGACGACACCATGGTGATAGCAGATAGTTTAGAGGGACTTCAGAGGCTAATGGACAGAATAAACGAGTACAGTCAACAGTACGGACTAAACTATGGGGCTCATCTATACATTAATGGGACGCAGATAGAGCGAGTAAAACAGTATTGCTACCTGGGAACTATTATAAACGAACAGTGGAGCAATGTACAGGAAATAAAGTGCCGCATAGGAAAGGCAAGAACGGTCTTTAACAAAATGAGCGCCATCTTCAAAAGTCACAACATATCCCTGGATACAAAAATGAGACATTTGAGATGCTATGTTTTCTCTGTGTTGTTGTACGGGGCGGAGGCATGGACGCTTACAGACACCACTATTAAAAAACTTGAAGCATTTGAGATGTGGCTTTATAGAAGAATGCTGAGAATATCATGGACAGCAAGGATCACGAACAACGAAGTTCTAGAAAAAATGAAGAAGGAACCAGAGATTGTGTTTACGATCAAACGCATAAAATTGCAATATCTGGGACACGTTATGAGAAATCAGCACCGTTACTCCCTGCTGCAGTCTATATTGCAAGGTAAAGTCAAAGGTAAGCGAGGACCCGGTAGAAGGAGAATATCATGGCTGCGGAATTTAAGAACATGGTTTAAGAAAACCTCTACGGAGCTGTTTCGAGCCGCAGCGAGCAAGGTCATGATTGCCAATATGATTTCCAACATCCGAAACGGATAGGAACCAGAAGAAGAAGAAGTATATCGGTTTAAGCGAGGTCTGATAGTTTGGCAACTCCGCCATTAAGCTGTATACTTCTCGCGTATAGTCTGAATGGATGGACTCTTTTTGTTATCATTCATACGCATTACAGTGTGTAACATATATGTATACTATTAACTACCTGTTTTTGGTAGGTACGTGCTTTTCTAAAAATAGCTTTATACATACAAAAGGATTTCGTTACCAAATTGGATTTTTTTTAACATGCGGAAATTTCCTAATGTATTTTGTTAACGTGAGTATGTCCTCATACGTTTTATTTAAGAATTCGATAAATAAGAACTTCTTTTATTTCATCCATTGTTTTATGATATCTTGTATACAGATTTTTTATTATTTTATTTCTGGTTTTATCTGTGTACTACATATAATTCTGGATTAGGTTATTTGAGGTTATCTCAAAATAAATAGCAAAGTGCTAAAATAGATATTTTTGTGTAAAAATGGATAGTAGTGCACAAAAAAGGGAAGAATGCTTAATTTATCTAACAAGAATTATACCACTTCACCCCTATTTCATACTTCTGAATGTTTTATCTCCTATTTAGGGGTAATACGTAGTCAATATAAGTGTAGTTAGTGTCAAATTTGCAATGATCTTTATAAGTAATAGCTTACTGACTGTACCTTACATGTTCAGTTTAAATAAATAAACCTTGTCCCTTCAGAAAAGAGCGCTTTGAATGGCAAAGTCAACTAAGAAAGTGTAATGAATCCATACCATAAGGAAGTTCCTGTCGAGGGTTCAGATGGCGAGAAGCAGCTTATTTTTTTTTATATCTTGCAGATGTGTTGATCTAGCTAGTTTTTCCTCGATTCTAATCATAAAATGGGTTATTATTCGTGGAGTGGATGTTACAAATCTAGACTTTATTTCTTTTGTTCTCTAGCTACTTATCTTCGGATATTAGGTGGATTGATAACTACGATATTGTAAAGCTTATGTATGGATATGAGTCTTAATATCCGCCGAATTTGGATGACTAATCTATAGCTAAATGTACGTGTTAAGTATGTATTGATGTCACCCATACAAGCAATGTATATTCGGCAGCAGACGCATAGAGTTCAAGCGTCTACATTTTAAGAGTGGAAGGATGTGCTTCCCATTTTTAGCTGACAAGTTCGCGGAGAATATTATTTTTCTGGTTTTAGTTTGCCATTTAGTTTCTATGTATCGTCTACATAATAAAAGTCCTAGTATTATTTACTGGTATGGGTTGTGTAAATGTTATACAGTGTAGGTGCCATTACGGTACCCCAAAGAAGACCGTTCTTATACGTTCTCCATCTTCATCTTCTATTCTTACCATTGAGTGATATGGAAAATCTTCTGTTGTGTAGGCATACGCGGATAATACAAGTGAGTTTATTACCTAAGGGGATATCACATAGATTTTGGAGAAATGTCCTTTAATTTAAGGTGTCGTAAGCAGAATTGAGATTGACAAATACCACTCCTCATGTCTGATATTTTTCATATCCGTCTTCGCTGTGTTGGGCAAGATTTAGTATGTGTGACGAACATGATCTACCCTGTCATATATAGCCACTTTTACCTTTAAATTTAAGTTTTTTTTCTATTATCGGTTTATATTAAAGATGATATGCAGAGCAGAAGTATTTTTGTATAGCTGAAAAAATAAATAGATATATTGGCCGATAGCTTTTGTGGTCGTTGGTGTTTTTGTCAGGTTTAAGCAAGGCAACAACTTTGTCTTTGCTTTGCTGGTCTACACACTTTGGATATTAGCCATTGTTGTATTTTTTTGTCCAAATTTTAAAATTAGTTTTGTGTTTAGATCCTCAGTCAGGAGCCGTAATATTGTTCATAATATACCTGGGTAGTGGATCCAAACTCAACATCGTTGAAAGGTTTCCTCAGCTGACTGGTTTTGTCCTCTCTCATTTTAAGTTTTTCTTTGCTTCTTTGCCGGCATTTATTATGTTTATCTCGTTATTTTCAGCGATCAGCTTAATACCAAATACCCTAGGTTTGGCCCTCCATTTGCTTCCTGCAGTAGAAATACGTCACATTTGTGTTGAGCGCATATGTCTGATAAGCTTAAGTAAAGTAGAGTGTCTTTATGTGTAGATATGTCCTTAATATTTATAGACAGAATTAGAATAGTTGGTCCTAAAAAGGACCGATTTGACAAAAATCATATTGAACGGGTGATTGAAGAATTAACCGATTAAATAATTATTCATTACCCAGAGTACGCTCGATTGCGGTGGTCTTATTGTTACTTCAAATTTCTTGAAGGCTTCTGCTTTGAACTCCATAAAATGACTAATCTTTTACTTTTCAATAAAAATTTAAATTTTGCATACTATTACTTTTAGACGATATTACGAGTCAGATTTGTTTAGTAATGACTGTACTTAATATATTATAGTCTCTTTGTGAAAAGTAAATAAGCTTGTTATATCAGTTTACAACTCATATATGGATAATAACGAAATAAACAGGTTAAAATATGACAACAAATTGCTATATAACAGTACAAGACAATATTCATATGCTGTGGCAAAATCATTATACTTGGGTTACGTTGATATTTATGTGGCAATCAGCTGTAAAAGTCATTGTCTTTTGTCCTGTCGTATCATATTTTAGCATATCATATTTTGGGTGAAATTGATCCTAAATTCGTCTAATAATATTAAGTTTTTAAAACAGCTGTGTTTTTATGCTTATTCGTTCACCTTTTCTAAAGCAGTCTGTGTAAATATAAGGGATTTATATAATCTTTTCATTTTGTAATCTTTTCGTTTCATAATTATAGTTCTCTTGCTTTTATTTTCTATGGTAATACATATACATACCCAATTCAAAAGGGAGAAAACCAGCGAGTTCTAAATTGAACATAAACATTATTCTCTCTCTCCCTATTTGTTATGTAAAGATCATCGTCATCGTATAGTCAGAACGCAACAAGATTCTATTCTTCTTTTTGTCTCCTCATTCCTATTGAAAATACAGCCACGTAAATGACGTTTTTAAAATTTATGTCAATATTTCTAAAGTGCCTTTCCTAGGATAATTCTTTTTAAGCCTAGTTCGTTTGATTACATGTAATTGATTTGATAGTCCACAACAGATAAATATTGATTGTAGGTAGGATAGCAGGTGTTGATAAAATGATGGGTCGGTAGATAGTCTCATTATTCCTAAATCTGACCATATGTTACCTCCCCCTTCATTTGTGGAAGTCCTAAGGGCATTTTTTCTCTTGAGGCATCCTCCCAATTTAACTTGGCAATGCAGTTATTATAGAGTCTTTGGATAAACCAGCGCAACTTTAGCATTGAGATTTAGTTTCTTGTATGACGTTGCTATCTTTATATATGTGTTTGACCTTGGAATTAGTTCTGTTCGGTATTGGTTAGTACTCGGACCTCTGTAAGTCGGAAAATACCTCTGATGGCTTTTCTAGCAATCTTGGTCTAATTAATACGTTCTCGTCACGTATCCACACATTAGCACTGGTTTGATCACTATTTCATATATCCTGATTTAAGAGATTCGAATTAGACTTCTGGATTTAAAAGAGGGTTATATATACATATACATCAGTTAGCTACCTGAATATTCCCTTTCATTTTTTATGTAAAAACATTATCTACGACATCTAAGACGCTGCAATTTTTCACAATTATATGGCTTTATTGTTCCGTTATGCCCTACTCTAGATCCTCTCTTTTGTATGTTAAAGAACATTTATTTGATTTTCTTATTAGTGACTATTAGACCGCTTTTTTTTTGCTGCTACTAGCATTATTTTATAGAATTCTATTATTTAATTTATGGATTAAATCCGGATACCAAATAGATATTCTTCACTTTCTCGGAGAAATAATATTCTATTACATAAAATCCTATTCAATTGTCAAAACCTTCCTTGCATATTCTATTCACTTATGAGGAGCAGCAGCAATATCAGTACCAATAAGGTGTATAGTTCTGGACTGGCTAATTGTTGGATATTGAGAAGCATGAGTGTAGCAGTTTTAATGTTTTCGGAACTGCTACCTGATATTGGGGAGCAGAATTATCATTACCCAGTTAATGCATATAGGAATTGTTGCTTGAACTTTATTATTATTAAACAACACTATATTTCCTAGTAAAATAATCATGAATTTACAGTCAGAAAAATTTTTGAACGTTGGTTATGAAAAGACCATGTACATACCACTGGGTTCACTATGTCGATATCCAGCAAAATCCTTGTAATAATGATACGGGAAACCAAAGATGAAAATATGCTCCAAGAAACTCTGTGTTGTAAAACAGTCGAATAATATACAGATTCTCGATTCAAATAGTCAAAAAATTAATGAACAGCTTACTAAAATAGAAATAACGCCTATTTAAGATGTAATCCATTAAAGGCCCAAGGGACATAGCACTCCTAGCATATGCTAATGATATAGATCTCATAACTCTAATAAGAAACTCTCCCGTCCACAAACTTCAATAAAGTGAAGAGAGCACGAAAAGTGTTTCACTTAAAATCAACGAAATGAAAACCAAATACCAGCGAATCAACAGAAGAGACCAATTCAATAAATCTAGCTAAAATATTAAAGTTAACAACTACAATTTCGAAAATATGGAACACTTTAAATATCTTAGATAAATAATCGTGGTTAATAATAATGCCACTAAAGAATCACAGAGCATATTTCAAACTTTAGACCTATTTTAATACATGGATGCGAATGATGGACAAAATAGGGAAGAACTACGAATATATGAAAGAAAAATAATAAGAAAAATGTTTTAACCCCATTATCATATCGCTTACCAATCCGTATAGAATAAGAACATATACTGAATAAAGAAAGCTCTTATAACGATATTGTTCAGGAAAACAAATCGCTTAAGGTGGATCGGACACATGCATAGACGTCAAGATGTCAAACTTGTAAAACTGGTATGGAAGGAAGTTAGCACAGAAGAATGCCACTTAGGCGTCTCAGTATGCAATGGAGAGAAAACATCCAATTATATCTCAAAAAATTAACATTTCGTTTGATTACAGATTCGTGGAAAATGGATAAACTTGGAGGAAGGTTAGCGAAGACTCACCCAATGTTGTAGCGCTACGTAACGATGATGATAAAGAGAAAGGAGAAACAGTGACAAAAAGCAACAAAAATGGACTAAGGAGCAAAGCTGCTTCAAAATATTGATTGGAAGGGATTAAAATGAAAGTATAAGAAATACAATGGATAATTGGTGGATTCGAGAAACTTGAGACTTGAGAAAGGCACTCTGCCGAAACATCTGTAGTGCTAAGATATAATTAATTTTGTGGAAATTTTGAAAACAAAGTTTTCAGTGTTTTATTGTTAAATAAACTGGAATTAACATACGATATTATATACACTATAATAACTAGACAACTTATATGATACGGACATACAAATCCCAAACTAAATAAATCCCAAACTGATACAACCAAAGCTACAAACTATCGATGTTTATATGAAAGATGAAACCGTATGACACATGATCGTAAAATGTCACGGTGTCTTCATAACGTTATAAATCTCCTTTAAAAGAATATTGACACCTACACATTATCACATAATTGTGAACGGTATATTACCTAAATACTAAGAAGTTTTCATTTTAATCTAAGAATATGTTTTATAATTTACGGTAGATTTAATGTATTTAAAATTTTATAGGATCCGATATCGTAATAAGAAGTAAAATTTCACTACAAGGCCATGGAAACGTGTTAAATTTTACTTAAGATATTTTTTTATGAATATAATAAACAAAAATATAGTAAGCTTTATTTTCTTATTGAGCCGTATTTTATAAATACGGCACAATATAGTGAAGTCAATATTGAAGGTTGACGATTACTTTTTTAAACTCTTACCTATCTTTTGCAACGTGAAATATTTGTCCAACACTGAGGTTGGTCCAATCTCTAATATTTCTCAGCCAGATTTTTTCTTTCTTTTCAAGACTTTTCTTCTTTCTACTATTCCTTGCATGATGACTCGTAGAAAAGAGTATTTATCGTTTCATTCCGAGGTATTTCAACTTTGACTATTATTTCCTCTTTTATGTCGACCTTCTCTAACGGTTTACCCTCCAATGTTAACTAGAATATGTTAACTAAATTAATGTAGTTACTTTCCTATAGTAGTGTCAGTTGGACCTTTGGTCAAGGCTTAGTTACATAGAATTTTAAAATGTGCAGATCACATTTACATGATTGTGACTGCTCATCCAAGGTGTCATATGTCACATGTCACCTTAACATTTCCGTTAATACCGGGAGCCATTCTCTCTCCTGTTGTCGACCAGAATGTATCTTCGACTTTTTTAAATAATTTTAAACTGTTTGTTCTTGTCTAGTGTAGTGTTATGTTCAACTTTATGTTTAATTTTATGTTTATGACATTCTGCAATTATTGTTGGATAGCCCAAAATTGAAGAAGTAAGTCTAAAACGTTAATCACAAAACTTTTATTATCCAATAACTTCGAGTCTTTATCGAGGTTAATCAATTTCTTCCTTTAAAAAAACGTTTCTTGGCTTATTTCAGATACCCCTGAAGATGCTCTAGGGAGTGAAAGTACTTGGGCAAGATTTAATTAATAAAACTGTGCTCGATATCTGCCTTTATTTTATCAAAGTTCATTTATTCGAGCATTTAACCTTGTATCTATTTTTTTATTGTGTTTAAGATATGACTTAGATTTTTTTCCACTTCAGCAACAAAAGTTTTTGGTTGTGCAACAGGAGATGTATCGTCTACGTAATAAAAGTCCTAGTATTTACTTATATGGGTTGTGTAAATGTTCTATTATCAGTAAAATTATATTAAGGATTATGTGCAGAAGTATTTTATATAGCTGACAAAATAAATATATTGACCGATAGCTTTTGTGGTCGTTGGAGTTTTTGTCAGGTTTAAGCAAGGTAACAACTTTGTCTTTGCTTTGCTTGTCTGCAGTCTTTGGATATCAGTAATTGTTGTGTTTTTGGTACAAATTTTATAATAAGCTTTGTTCTCAGATCCTCAGTCAGGAACCGTAATATTGTTCATTATATACGTAGATAGTGGATCCAAGCTCAACATAGTTGAAAGGTTCCCTCAGCTGACTGGTTTTGTCCTCTCCCATTTAAGTTTTTCTTTACTTCTTTGCCGGCAGAGATAGCACTTTTACATTTATTATGTGATTTTCAGGGATCAGCTTAATACCAAATATCCTAGGTTTGGCCCTCTATATGTTTCCTGCACTAGAAATACGTCACATTTGTGCTAAGCGCACATGTCTGATAAAGTTAAGTAAAGTAAAGTGTCTTTATCTCTAGATATGCTCTTAATATTTATAGACATAATTAAAATAGTTGGTCCTAAAAAGGACCCATTTGACAAAAATCATATTAAACGGGTGATTAGCCGATTAATTAATTATTCATTACCCAGGGTACGTCCGATTGCGGTGGTCTTATTAGTACTTAAATTTTCGTAAAGGCTTCTCTTTTGAACCCCATAAAATGGCTAATCTTTAAGTTTTCATTAAAAATTTAAATTTTACATACTGTTACTTTTCGACGATATTTCGAATCAGATATGTATAGTAATCACCGTACTTATATTAAGTACGGTGATTACTATACATATCTGATTCGAAATATCGTCGAAAAGTAACAGTAAAAGAGTCTCTTTGTAAAAAGTAAGTGAGTTTATCATATCGGTGACAACTCATATATGGATAATAAGGACATAAACGGGTAAAATAAGTGTACAAAATTTCAAATAAATATATCAGCGCTATTGTTCAGGAGATGGGTTTATTCCAGAGATCAAAGGTTACATGTATATTAAAGGTTTTGTTTACGTATTTTCATTACTAAAAAAGTATATTTAAAATAAAAGCCTTAAGGTATTTTTGTATTCTATGGAAATTAGAATTTAGGGAAATCAGCAAATTAAAAAATACAGCCATAATTCTGAATGACCAACTTGAGAGAAACAGTTGTCCCCTCTTAAACTTATTCAGTTACAGGCTATAACATGTAAACGCATACCTGTTTTATTTTCAGATAAAATAAATTTCCATCAAGTAACGGTCGAATCCATCACTTACTTAAAGAGTAGGAAAAGACATGCTTATGCTTTAGAGTACGGGTACTTTATTACAAAGTACCTTTTGCTTTTGGCAATTAGTTTCTCACTTTCTCAGCGGTGGATCTCCCTTTCCTCATCAATAATGTTCTCGCTCGATACTGTCTGAATATCTTATTCTACGATTTTTAGATTTCACTATATGCTCTACATTTCTTGGCAATACTTCTGATGGCTTTTCTAGTAACACTGATCTAATGAATACCTGAGTTTTACTTTGTCAGCGTTCTCGTCATGTATCCAGTCAATAGCATTGGTTTAATCACTATTTTATATATCCTGATTTTAGGGATTCGTATTAGACTTTTGGATTTAAAAGTGTTATGAGAGTTATATATACATCAGTTAGTTACCTAAATATTCCATTTTATTTCTTACGTGACAACGTTATCTACGATACGCAAAATGCTGCAATCTTTCAAAATTATATGGGTTTATTGTTACGTTATGCCCTACTCTACATCCTTTCTTTTGTATGTTAAAGAACATTTATTTGGGTTTCTGATTACTGACTATTAGAACGTTTTTTTGCTGTTTGTAGCATTATTCTATAGCATTCTAATATTTAATCTATGGATTAAACCGGATAGCAAATAGATATTCTTCACTTTCTCAGAGAAATAATATTCTAACATACAACTTACTTACTTACTTAATCAGTAGACCCATTTGTACCTTTCGGTGTTGGGCCTCTAACATACAAAATCCTATTAAATTTCCAAAAGCTTTCTTGAATATTATATTCACTTATGAGGGGCAGAAGCAATATCAGTACTATAATAAGGCGTATATTCCTAGACTGGCTAATCGTTGGATAATATAAAGCATGAGTGTAGCAGTTTTAATGTTTTCCTGACTGCTACCTGGGATCGGGGAGCAGAGATATCAGTACCAAGTTAATGAATTGTTGCTTGAACTTTATTATTATTAAATAGCACTATATTTCCTAGTAAAATCGTCATGACTTTACAGTAAGACAAATTTTCGAACGTTGGTTATGGAAACGTTAAGGACATACCACCGAGTTCCCTATGTCGATATCCCGCAAAATCTTTGTAATAATGATAACCGAACCAAAAAAACAGAGATTAAAATAGGCGCCAAGAAACTGTGTTATAAAACAGTCGAATAAATACAGATTCTCGATTTAAATATTCAAAAAATTAATGAACAGCTTACTAAAATAGAAATAACGTATATTTAAGATGCAATCCAGTAATGAATTAAGATACAAAGCACTCCTAGCATATGCTAATGATATTGATCTCATAAGAAACTCTCTCCCGTCCGCAAACGACATCTTTAACAAAGGAAAGAGAGTACGAAAAATGTTTCACTTAAAATCAACAAAACGAAAACCAAATACAAGCGAATCAAGAGAAGAGAGCAATTTAATACTACTAGATAAAATAATAAAGTCAACAACTACAATTTCGAAAGTATGGAATGCTTTAAATATCTTAGATCAATAATCACGGTTAATAATAATGTCACTAAAGAAATACAGAGCATAATTCTCAAATTTTTTAACCTTATTATTATATCACTACAAATCCGTATAGAATAAGAACATATACTGAATAAAGAAAGCTCTTATAACGATATTGTTCAGGAAAATAAATCGCTTCAGGTAGATCGGACACATGCATAGACGCCAAGATATCAAACTTGTAAAACTGGTATGGAAGAAACTTGGCACAGAAGAATGCCACTTGGGTGTCTCAGTATACAATGGAGAGAAAACATCCAATCATATCTTAGAAAATTAACATTTCATTGAAGATTCGTGGAAAATCGATCAATTTGGAAAAAAGTTGTAGTTAGCGAAGACCCACCCAGTGTTGTAGCGCTACGTAATGATGACAATAAAGAAAAAAAGAGAAACAGTGACGAAAACAACAAAATTGGACTAATGGAGCACAGCTGCTTCAAAATCTTGATAAGAAATACAATAGATGATTGATGGATTCGAGAAACTTGAGACTTCAGAAAGGCACTCTGCCGAAACAGCTGTAGTGATAAGATACAATTAATTTGGTGTAAGTTTTGAAAACAAAGTTTTTAGTATTTTGTTGTTAAATAAAATGGAATTAACATACGACATTATATACGCTATAATAACTAGACAACTTGTATGATACGGACATATAAGGAGAAAGTTTCATGAAACAATAAACTACCCAATATTCGTTATGAGTGAAATCGATATGAATAAAGAAAATGAGGAAAACTATGGCAAAAGGTAAAAAAAAGTAGTGATTAAAAAATTAGAGAGGTACCTTGTGGACAACATAAGCTTAATTAGGAACGAATTGAGATAAATAATCAGAAGACGACAAAGAACATTTTAAATTGATAAATCTATACAATTTTTAACAATGCATATTTATGAAAAATGAAACTTTTTAAGGATTTTAATGTTTGTATGAAAGATGAAACCGTATGACACATAACAGTGAAATTTATATACCAACCTATAAATCTCTTTTAAAAGAATACTGACACCTACACATTATCACAATACTACATATCATAATACATAATAATAAGTTAGTTATTTTAATCTAAGAATAGGCTTTATAATCTACGAGAGATTTAATTTAATGTATTTAAAATTTTACAGGATCCGGTATCGTAATAAGAAACAAAATTTCACTACACGGAATGAAAGCTAAATTTGACTTTAGATATTCATTTAGATTTTTTAGATACCTATCATATTTCTTCAAGACTGAAGTTAGTCCAATCTCTGATATTTCTCTGTCAGATTTTGTCTTTCTTCCCAAGACTTTTCTTCCCTCTACTCTTCCTTGCATGATGACGCGTAGAAGAGAGTATTTATAGTTTCGAACTATGTGGCCCAGATACGATGTCCAGATAGACAATTCGTCTTAACGCTTCTTCGTTTGAGACTTTTACAGTCCAAGGAATTTTAAGAATACGCCTATATAGTAACATTTCGAATGCCTTTAATTTTTTTACAGATTTGGCTTTCAGGGTCCAAGCTTCTACCCCATATAGCAGTTGCGACCATACATAACATTCGACGATCTCAATCTAATATTCATACTCAATTTCTTATTTGTAATTAGTTTATTCCTATCTTTTTGCTTTATCTGTTAATGATTTCTATAAGAATTTGTAAATCGTCTATATTTTCTGTCATAATTGGGGTTTAGTCTGCAAATTTTATGTTATTAATGATGCTCACTCCATTCCTTACTTCTTTCCCATAGTGTCTCCTAAAATATTAGTTGGGAGTACACATTAAATAATTGTGGTGACAACACACATCTCTGGCCGACTCCTTTTTGAATTTCTGCTTGATTTGTCTCACTATCTTTCACCCGCATGACCACTGTTTGATTTTAGTAGATTTTTTTATTAAATTAATATCTTGGTATCTAGGTGTATGTGTTTTAATGCGTGTATAAGCTTACCAGGTTGAACTATGTCAAATACTTTTGAAAATCTATATTAGATATGAATACGTTTTCGTTATAATCTCTGCATTTTTGTAATAGTACCATCATTGCGCACAATTCCTCTTTTATTCCCAATCCACCTCTAAATTCAAACTATGTGTTGTCAAATTGTTCTTCACATTTTTTATTGACAGACGATTTAATGTTGTTATTAATCGGATGACATTTATGACTTTTATTAAATTTTGATAATTGTTACAAATCAAGTCTTTTAGTGACATATTATTCTTTTAAGTTTTACTTCTCATTTAATGTCTATATTTTGTTAGTTATTTTTAGAGTAAATATATGATGACTAAAAACGAATTGATCAAGAGTAGTGAATCGATGCCAAGAGCCGCTAATCTATGAAGCTACCCTTCACGACGCCATCTTGTGGCGCTAGTTCCGTGACGCTCACCTCAGCATTTTACTGTAGAGCGAAAAAAGTAATACAATGCCAGTATAGAAGCTTCGCTTCAAAAATATGCCATAAGCAAAAATATAAAAGTATTCTTGTCATTATATTATATTTCATACTGTATTATTAACAAAATTTTTCATAATACATTCTGATATACGCTTTTTCTTGCCGCTAACGAACAGAAGTTTTTATTAACTTTTCGGTAATATAATAATGTAGGTATTTAGATTTTTAACTTCTTACCATAATGCTAGAGTACAAAAGTAGTTATACTCTACTGTATTTTTTTCATGGGGGTTCTATTTTTTAACTGTTTGATGGATTCTTGTATTTCAGTTCGTACGATTTGCGTTAATTAATTTAATGATATTTCTGGAGTTACAAGTTTATACTCAGTTTCTATTGTTCCGTTTATTTATCTGAGATATGTTATTCGTTCTTCTCTAGGGATGTACTTAATCTCAATCGATTCTTTGATTTGATTTTTGCCCTCTTTTACATCTGTTTCAAACCCTCCGGCGGACTTTTAGGTCTTCATTTTATATAAGCATTTTTTTTCTTAGCATTTTACTTTTACCTCTTTTAATAAAGTGTGTTTATTTTTCTTTCTCAAAGAGCCTCTTTTATTTTTGTTTTTATGTTGGTATTATAATTTTTCAAATTAATTCGACATTATTCCCACTTGATTCTTTTGTTTCAGTTATTGCTCTAGTCTAGTTTGACATTTTTTCCCTTCAAATCATCAAATTTTCATGGTTTGTTTATATTTCGTTATAGTAAAATTCATATTTTCCACTAAGATATGCATATAAGATATGCCTAACATATGCAGCAGCAGTGTTATCAAACCGAAATAATCCAGTTGTGCATAACGTTTTTGCTGATCGATTTACAAATAAATTTTAACAAACACATCAAATTGATCATTCTTTTTACTTTCGTATACGATCATACTTATCCAAATTAAATTTTCAATTTCCAAAAACTTATGATACCTCCTCAATCCACAACCCTGCGCCATGGACAATATCTATTCCGGCTATTGACATCAGTCTAACAAACCTAAGAAAATCAGAGATATCATCAACCGTCATTAAACAAAAGTTTCATACACTATTAAACAGATATGGCAATACCTACAACGTATACACCGATGCGTCAAAAAATGAAGACAGAGTTGGGGCAGCAATTTATTCGGAAGACATCTCAGTTAGTTTTAAATTGTCGTCAATTACAACCATCTTTTCGGCTGAATTATTCGCAATTCTAAAAGCACTATCGTTAATACAAAACAAAAACCAAGAAAGATGTATAATAATCACAGATTCTCTAAATTCATTATCCTCACTGACTCAATTGTACTGTGACGACCCCCTTCTACTTCTTATTAAAAAAGAACTTAAAAACATTTCAAATAAGAACATCCAAGTTCATTGTTTATGGGTATCTTCTCATGTCAGAATTGAAGGTAACGAAGTTGTAGATAAACTAGCTAAAAACGCACCGAACGCAACTAACCTGATGTCCGAAGAAAGTAACATATTGGTACAAAACGATTTAAAACCATACTTAAAACAAAAAATAATTCAAAAATGGCAACAAACTTGGAACAACACTCCATCAAGGCTATACGAAGTCAACAAACATCCACATCTTTGGAAACCAAAAATAAAAGACAGAAGAAAGCATGTGATACTTACTTTTCTCCCTATCGGCCATACACGGCTTACTCATGGCTATTTACTACAGCACAAAAATAAACCGTGTTCTAACGGTAAAACATTTTTTAATACAGTGTCCTAAATATAACAGTGAACGACTCAAATAAAGCACACCCAACTGCCCTAGAAGAAAATACAGATACCCAAAGAATAATTTCTTATCTTAAAGACTGTCAACTTCTTCATAAGATTTAAAACACACATTGTAATACACATACATTATAGGTATTATTATTAATTGTAAACTAATATATATATATATATATATATATATATATATATATATATATATATATATATATGTATATATATATATATATATATATCATATATATATATTTGTATCAACTGTAACATTAATCTAAATACGCTAATACCTCTGCGTGGTAGATGTGTTTAAAAAAAAGGTATTTATATTATAGATTATAGATTATATTAGATTTATATTAGATAAGATATTCAGTTTTGTGAAAGCCCCTGTCTTAGACAGTTTAGTTTATTTTTATTATATTTAAGGCATCATTTAGCTTTTTTTTCACTTCAGCAACAAAAGTTTTGGTTGTGCAATGTATCGTCTACATGAAAGTCCTAGTATCTACTGGTATCGGTTAATCATTTGTGTAAATGTAATGTGCTATTAGTGTAGGTGCCATTACGCTACCCCAAGCGAGACCATTCATCTGCGTTCTTCATCTTACCATTGAATGATACGAAAAATCTTCTGTTCTGTAGATATACGCGGATAAAACAAGTGATGTTTTTATCTAAGGCGATGTCATACAGTTTTGGAGAAATGTTCTTTAATTTAATGTGTCGTAAGTGGCATTTAGATTGACAAATACCACCCCTGATACTCGATATCTTTCGTACCCGTTGTTGCTTTTTGCAAAATTGGGTAAGTTATTACGTACGTTAATAAGTATTACGAATACAAATAAATAAGCAAGAAGAATATAAATGATCTATATTTAAACCAAGTGACAGAAAAAAGAATATTATATATACATTTACTTCTAAATTAAAAATTTAATTTTTGATATGCCTGACAACGAAACATATAAAAACACAATTAGTTAAAGTTGAAAATAATGTTGGTTTGTATAAGCGACAAAGCATTTAAAACAATAAGACCGAACATAATTTATGTAATTGTAATAGATATGTTGCCGAGAATCAAGTTACCCTAAGGTACCGAAATATTTCTTCTTTTAGTATCTGCCATAAGTGTATCCATGTGTTTATGTGTATCTAAAATATGGTATATAGGATATTGAATTCCCTACATTTAAAAATCGAAATATTGAAATTAGACAGTAAAAAATTGGAATTTTAAGAATGATTTATAAATTGTTATAATTTACATTTTACTACTTCATTAAACAAATATTTTATACGTCATAAACTGTAGCAATCGAAACATCGGAACCTATAACATTTATATAATAAATATTTCAGTGCTAACGCATTTAAAAAAAAACTACTAATAAATAAAAATGAACTCTTGCCTTTTCCAAGTTTATAATAGACAATAGTTAAGTTTAAAAATAATTAAAGCAATTAATATAAATTACCACCGTAAAATATTTAACTACATTAACCAAGTATATTTGTGAAATTTCTCGATGACTAAATTGATTGATATTTAAATAAATTTGAAGTTCCAAAACGTACCTGCTGTAAAATTTGAAAGTCTACGACTAATCAAATTATTGGCAACAGCGCAAGAGTTTAGTTGTGTACGCGAAAAAATATATACGGATCCCAAAAGTGTTTTAACCTATTACAGAGTTCACTTAATCTTACGTGTTGCTCGGAGTCTACATAAAGCGCTACGCAGATAATAATATACACGGTGTATATTCTACTGGAGTTAGTATAATACCGTTTTAGAACGGAGCTTACATTAACCGCTAGATGTATATATATATATATATATATATATATATATATATATATATATATATATATATATATATATGTATATATATATATATATATATATATATATATATATATATATATATTTATATATATATATATATATATATATATATATATATATACATCTAGCGGTTAATGTAAGCTCCGTTCTAAAACGGTATTATACTAACTCCAGTAGAATATACACCGTGTATTTTATTATCTGAGTAGCGCTTTATGTAGACTCCGACCAACACGTAGGATTAAGTGGACTCCACAAAAGGATAAACCATTTTTGGAATCCGTATTTACGATATTGCATATACTTCTAAACTCCTGCGATGTTTCCAATAATTGTATTAGTAGTAGATTTTCAAATTTTACAGCAGGTACATTCTGGAACTTGAAATTTATTTCAATATCCATCAATTTAATCATGGAGGAATTTAAGGACTATTTGGCTAATTTATGTAGTTAAATATAAATTGTTAACCGACATATACCTTTATTTTACTTTTTAGTTTTAATAAGCAAGGCGGTAATTTATATTATTTGCTTTATATATTTTCAAACATAAAAAAGTGTGTATTATAAACTTGGAAAAGCGAAAATTTCCGTTTTTATTAATTAGTATTTTTTATTAAAATGCATTGGCATTAAAACATTTAGTAGATAAATGTACGTATATCAAATAGAGTATTCGTGTAACAGTTTCTGAAATTAGAAGCACCTTCGGTAAGATTATAAAGTTTGTTACCACAAAAAATCTACTAGCATGCACAGAGATGAGAGAGACCTACACAGAAGAAGATCTATTTTTAGCGAATGACAGGGCCATCTATGTAGCCAACCATTGGAAATACAAAATTTAAAGCTGTTGGTGTTCCGGACACGGAAAGTAAAGTAAGTATAAAAAGAGGTAAAAGTAAAATGAAAAGAAAAATAAAACACTTATATAATATGTAGACCTTAAAGTGCGCCGGAGGGTTTGAAATAAGAATTTACCTAAGGAATGAAATAAGAATTTACCTAATATAAAACAGATCTGAAAGAGAACAAAAAACAGATCAAAGAATTAATACAGATTAAGTACATCCTTAAGTAACATATATTATGTTTATTAAGATTACTAGATTACTATTTGTGTTATTTGGTTTGGTGAGGATTGCTCCATAAATCTTCCTGATTGTTCTTCTCTGGATATATTACTATGAATCTGGTGTCCATTGTTAGTTCAATTTTGGATTAAGTGTTCAGTTCTTAACCTATTTAGTTTATGATTTCTTTGATCTTAGTTTAGTATATCTCCGGGTGAGATATTGTTTGAACTGGCTCATACATTTGCCTGGTTGTTCGTCCTTGGATATACTTAGTCTTATAGATCTGATGTCCATGGATAGTTCAATTTTGGATTTAGTGCCCAATTCGACATTTATTTGTCAGCAAGAATTTAGTTGGTATATTTAGTTAATATTTGGCTTTTAAGCATATTGTCGATTGAGATTTTGATTCGACTTTGAGTCATCTGAGTTTGTGGTGTCTGGCGCCATGACCATTCTTTTTTTCCCGTGATCTTTAGTTCGTGGTTATTTTTTTTTGTGTAAACTTGCGGATCAACGTGGAATGTTAGGCCAGTACACTTAGTTATTGATACTTTAATTTTAGGAACAAAAAAAAAATTTGATTAAAATTTTTTTTTCCCGACTAGTAGGGGATGTAACAGTCGTTACTTCTACAATTTATATTAAAATAATTTCAGAGATGTAGTATGGGTTGCCTAACTTTAAGTGTTCATTTGCTCATTAAGTGTGTATTTTTAATAATTTAAGTTGTCACTCTGATCTAATTTGGTACCATTGCGAACCAGCGAGATGACAGGAGATGAGGGGGAAGTGGAAACTAGCTCTTGGTTAATTAACTGTGAATTAAAATTGACTTTTGATCGAGAGTTTGAAGTGGTACAAAGGTGGTAGTTAGCGAAAGAAAATCCAATTAATGCATAGAATTTCCTTCACTTCAAGAAGTTAAATGTTCTAAGTATAACCACAACAATTTAATTGACGGTGTTTTCGGAAACTCGGGAGGCTGAAGTGAAATTTCTAGCACGGAATTGATTAGCTATCTGCCACCTCCCATGGAATTATAAACTTCCCTCAGAACATCCGAGGTAGAGTACTACTTCAACTCTATAAGAATCAGGGTCATTGGGACAAGCCAGGGGGTATTGTCTACTCCACCCTCATTTTTTCTCCAGCCTGCACCTAGAGGTAGGGCAGGACCGTAATCATCGGAACTGAGCCAATTAGCACCAGCTCCGTGCTAATTTCGGACCTCAAGGAGGACTTCGCTGGGACACCGAAGCCATTCGGGAGTATCCTTCCAGACAACTGTTTCACCTAGGAGAACAGTTGGTTTTTGCTTCAGAACTATATATATATATATATATATATATATATATATATATATATATATATATATATATATATATATATATATCTTGTTTCACCAGTTATAGGTTTTTTTATATAACATATTTTTATATATATATATATATATATATATATATATATATGTGTATATATTAATTAATATAACTCCCCTTGGTGTAAGGTATCGGTAAGTTTGAGCTCAAATTCTACCCAGAGATTATCTTCCATTATTTTTTTGTATTAACCATTTATTTCATTATTAACTTTAATTATTTCATTATTTGTTTACTTAACTAATTTTTTTATATTTCATCTTGCGTTATTAACTCTGGTTATTATCCCTTCAGGATAATAGACCGTTTCAATTGTTTAACTTGGCTTGTTCCCATTTATGTATTATTTTGTTTATATTTGAATTTAGAGTTGTTTAACAATATTGTTGGTCATATTGTAGGTTAGTATGATATATTTACTTGGCTATACGTTCTTCCAACGTTAGCATTATTTTGTTTAAGGTTGTTTTTTAACCTAGATGTAGGTTGTACACTCTATATCAGAGTTATTCTGTGTAACTTTCCACTTTTTATTATAGTTGTTTTCAACATTTTTTTTTTTAAATATTATATTGTGAAATTTTCATATACTTTTTGGTAACTTAGAGATTGTCAAAATCTAAGAAGTTATATTTAATAAACTTGAATTTGTTTTGCATATAATTTTTTTATTAATATTTCCTTACATTTTTACATTTACAGCATTTTTGTTTATTAAATCAACTTTAATTAATATTAGCAGTATATGATACCTGGAAGAGTGACCGTTACTCTTTTTAGAGTAGTATCCCTCTTCTGGCGCCCTCAATTTGTTTTCTTTGTTAATTTTCATTATATCTATTCATTTTTCTTATCTTTTTTTCTATCCATCATACATATTTTCCTGATTTACTGTCTTTAAAAGGCATGCAAATTGGCCGTATCCATCCTTGAGTTTCTAGTGGTCATTCTCCTGCCTACATTGCTAGCCTAGCCACATTCCGTTCAATATTTTTTTTTCATACTTCTTTACTTAATTGTTATCTATTTTATCCCCTATATATAGACCACTCTTCTTATACCTCTCTCCTCCTACACACCCCAGTATTTTGCTACACTATTCGAATGGGATAAAAAAATTGGAACATCGTCTTACTAAGTGTATCGAGCTAAAAGAGGACTATGTTGAGAAATAAATCGATTTAATTCCAAAAAACTTGTTTTTTCTATCAAATGCTTGCCTTACCTGTTTTGTTACTTTTTGTTGTGTTTCATTATAAACATTCAGATTGGTTGTATTTAGATTATTCATCAAATTGATTGGAATTGGAGTACTTACAGAAAGATCCATTTTGGCATCACTTTGATTGTCGAATATAGTTCCAGACATAGCTAGTTTTGTAGGTTTTTTGGGGTCAGGGGGTTTCCTCCCGGTATTGACACTCATATGGTAGGCGGTTCAATAAACGATATTGCTGTTAGAACGCCACAAATTTCACAATTTGGGGCAAAATATTAATTATATTAAATTCAAATAATGGGCGGTTTACAGGAGTCTCGATTATTGCTGTACCGAAGGCACGTCTGTCACAACCTGGAGCAGATATAGTATCTAACCATTATCTCTTAGTAGCACATATGAAAATTAAAATGAAAAGAATAGAGAAGACAGCAAAAGAAGAAAGAACTGATATAAATGCACTAAGAGATCCAGAAATCCGAGAAAATATTAAAGAAAAAATAAATGAACGTCTAAACACCGTACAGATTGAAGGGGAATGCAATGAAGAAAACATTAACAAAAACTGGGAAACAATAAAGGCTGGCTTAATAGAACCTTCAAAAAAGTATCTACGCAAAATTAAAGAAAAAAAAAAGATTGGATGACGGACGAAATAATAAACTTGATGAACAAAAGAAGAGTATATAAGGACAAAAATAAATTATTGTACCAGCAAATACAAAACGAAATACGGCGACAAATTCGAATAGCAAAACAAAATTCGAATGGCAAGCTATATAGAACAGCTGTTTAACGACAAACTAGACAAAATAGATAACGAATATTTCGTTGAAGAGACTGGACCAGAAATAATAGAAAGTGAAGTAAATCACACAATTAAAGAAATGAAAACTGGGAAAGCAGTAGGACCAGACGAAATACCGACAGAAATATTGCAACTTATCGCCGTCTGCAATATACATGTTATTGCCGAATTATTTAATATCATATACAGAACAGGTGTACGCGCCAATCTCCCCTACTTGAGTTTAAATTCGGTGCGCATAGATGCTACGCACGTCAATTCTCTACGTCAACCTAGAGAGTCATATTTAAAGCAAAAGTCAAAAATGCTCAAAAAAATGAATGACAAACATAATGAGGCGAATTCAACCCAAAACATAAGGGCACAGCCATCCAAATCACCAACAGTATCTAGTAATAGATTAAATTCTCATGTTCAGAGAAGTTTTTATACTTCAAACCATACCTGTTCATCATGCAATGCTCCAAATCACAAAATTTATACATCTACAAAATTTCTAAAGTTGTCTGTACCTGAACGAATCGATTTAGTAAAAAAATTCAATTTGTGCATTAACTGTCTAAATCGTAGGCATCAATTAAACAGTTGCAACTTTGGTCATTGCAAAAAATGCACTGTGAAGCATCGTTCTCTGTTGCATGATACAGAACCTTCTATATCTGAGACACATGCAAAACAGTTTTTCTTTACATTCAGTTTAAGTTCGAAACGAGTGCTTTTATCTACTATTTTATTAGAGGTTGTTGATACAAAGTGAACTCGTCATTACTGCAGAGCACTTTTAGATCCAGGGAGCCAGTCGAACTTTATTAGTTTAAATTTATGCCATAAACTTGGATTACAGAAAAAGCCTACAAATATTACAATTTCAGGGGCATTTAAGGTGGAATCTACAATTTAATCCATTTGTGAAATCCAGATTTTCTCTAAAAACACTCCATTTACAGCTCCTTTAGTCTGTTTAGTAGCTCCAGAAATATGCGATGTCGTACCTGAAGCTTCTATTGACCCGAAGTCTTTTTCGATACCTTAATGTCATAAATTAGCAGATCCTGATTTTCATATTCCCAAACAAATTGATCTTCTCATAGGTGCTGATTTATTTTGGGAAACTTTATGCATAGGACAAATTCGTCTTAAACCTTCAGGTCCATTTCTTCATAAAACTAAGTTTGGTTGAATAGTGAGTGGGCCACTTACAAAACCTCTTCTTTCATACAAATCAAGCTCTTCTCTAAGGCATTCCCAAAACTTAAGCATACAAACTCAGCTCTCTCGCTTTTGGGAAATAGAGGGGTGTGCTGAGTTAATTCAGTCTCCAGAAGAAAAATCTTGTGAGCAGATGTTTACTTTAACTCATTACAGAGACAATGAAGGTCGTTTTGTGGTCTCAATGCTCTTGAAGGAACCTGTTTCTAGACTAGGTGACTCAAAATATATTGCTATTCAACGCTTTTATAGTCTAGAACATAAACTTCAGCGGAATGTACAATTTCGAGATCTATACATTTCATTTATGCGAGAGTATCAAAACTTAGGACACATGTCCAAGGTAGAAACGTTGAATCACACAACACAGTTCTTCTTGCCACATCATGGAGTACTAAAGGAAGATTCACTTACAACCAAAATGTGAGTTGTGTTCGATGGTTCTTGTTCCTCATCTTCAGGCTGGTCATTAGACGACATTCAAATGGTAAGACCAACCATTCAAAATGATCTCTTTTACATTTTACTTCGCTTCAGGCAACGTACATATGTCGTTTCAGCTGATATATGTAAAATGTATAGGCAAGTTTCAATTCATCCTCCACAAAGAAATCTTCAGCAGATCTTGTGGAGAGAAAGGTTTTCAGATCCTCTTTTGGAATTTCAATTAAATACCGTTACATATGGCACCTCTTCCGAGTCATATCTAGCGATATGATCTATTTTTCAGCTTGCTTTAGAAAATATGAGTGCATCTTCAGCTTCTTCCAAGGTCATCCAAAACGACTTCTACGTAGACGATCTACTTACAGGCATTGATTCATTAACAGAGCTGTTCAATATTTGCAAGGAAGTATCTTCAATCCTCAAACAAGGTTGTTTCGAACTACGGAAGTGGATCTCTAACGAACCTCAAGCTCTTATGCGTATTGCGGATTCCAATGTGCAACTTAACACATTGAACTTAGGTTCTAAGGATAATGAAAAAACTTTAGGCATATTTTGGTCATCTTCGTCTGATGTCCTAACTTACAAGTCAGAGGTTTTAGTGGACAGCTTCTATAAAACTGTTACAAAACGTCTAACTCTATCCGGTGTCTCTTAAATTTTTGATCCATTGGGCTCACTAAGTCCTTGCGTTATCATGGCAAAAATTCTTCTTCAGAAACTCTGGATGGAACGTTTATCTTGGGATGAGTCTGTCCCAGCATATATTCATACAATATGGGTAAATCTACGCGATGAGCTTAATAATATTAATAATTTCACAATTCCTAGACATGTAAGATGCAGCAACCCTCTCCTTACTGAACTCCACACCTTTTGTGATGCAAGTGAGAAGGCCTATGGTGCCTGTGCATACATTCGAAGAATTGACCTTCAAGGCAACATTCATGTTCATCTGCTTTGTGCCAAATCTAAGGTGAGTCCAATCAAGGCTCTTACAATTCCTCGATTGGAGTTATGCGGTGCTCTTATAGCCGCCAAATTGTCTCATCATGTTCAAAGGGCTCTCACAATATCGTTTAGCAGCATATTTTACTGGACAGATTCCACAATAGTCTTGGGTTGGATAAACTTGTCATCTTCTTCACTAAAAACATTTGTTGCAAACAGGATATCTGAAATTCAGAGCAAGACTTTATGTAAAAATTGGTACCATGTGAATTCGTCTTCGAACCCTGCCGATATATTGTCGCGTGGTGCTGCTCCAACTTCACTAATGTCATCTACCTTATGGTGGCATGGTCCAGACTGGCTTTCACTTTCATCGGTGAAATGGCCCATTGCTTCAGCTTTCGAAAAAACAGAACTTCTTGAAATCAAAACCTCCCAAGTGCTACAAATGACGACAAGAGTTTCTTCAATAATAGACATTGAGCGATTTTCAAATTTTTCAAGACTTCGCTCTATGGCATTTTGCTTACGCTTCATTTATAACCTTAAACCAGGTAACGATAAGTTCCATGAGCCATTGAGCAGTGAAGAACTTTCAAATGCATTGAACATTCTTTCAAAGATAATTCAAGCTGAGCATTTCAGCTTAGAAATAAACTTGTTGAGTAAATCCTGCAAAATAAGAAAAGGTTCTATTAAGTTTCTTTCACCATTTTTGGATGACAAGGGTATCTTGCGAGTTGGAGGTAGACTCAAACATTCCCCATGATCATTTGAAAAACGCCATCCTATTCTACTTCCCAAGAATTCTTATTTCACTAAATTACTTTTTGTACATGAACATAGAAGGCTTCTTCATTCAAGCCCCAACCATCTACTTTCATCTATCAGGGACAAGTTTTGGCCAATTTCAGACCGCAATATTGTTCGAAAAACAGTACATAATTGCATAACATGTTTCAAGGCAAAACCCTCTTTTCAAACCCCTACCATGGGTGATCTGCCCAAGGAACGGGTTACTCAAACGTTTCCTTTTCATTCAACGGGTGTAGACTACGCTGGGCCCTTTTTACTAAAGGATAGGAAGGGTCGCGGATGCAAAACGTTTAAGGCTTGGATTTGCCTCTTTATATGTCTTACAACCAAGGCTATACATCTTGAAATAGCTACAAGTCTTACTTCCGAAGCATTCATTGTCTGCCTCAAACGCTTTATAGATAGAAGAGGGTGGCCTTTACAATTATTTTCAGATAATGGCACTAATTTTATAGGAGCCAAGAGTGAGTTAGATGAAATTTCAAGTTTTTTAACTAACAAAAAAACTGAACTAGCCTCATTTTGTGCAAATGATAAAATAGTTTGGAAATTTATTCCAGCAAATTCTCCACATTTCGGGAGAATTTGGGGGCAGGAATAAAGTCAATGAAGGTTCATTTACGACGAACAATGAAAAACAACTTACTCATTTTCGAAGAATTTCAAACACTTTTAGTTCAAGTAGAGTCAGTATTAAATTCCCGACCACTCTCACCTCTTAGTTCCAATCCTAATGATTTTAATCCTATCACACCAGCTCATTTTTTTATCGGGGGACCATTTACATCATTACCAGAACCCGATCTTACGGACATATATGTAACGTCTAAACGGATCAACGTACAACAACGTGCAAGGTCTCGATGGAAAGGGAAGGTGGTAACGAATATGTTAAGACAAAAACAAATGCAAAGAGATTGCCAAAACGCTACTATATCGTATCTTCGGTGTTATTGGACCGATTGCTATGTACAAGGCATCAAACGGAAGGGAAGGGGCCAACGAATACGTAGACACAGAAAAAACATAGCGGCGTATTGCCAAAAGAACACTAAGCTTGTAACGTCTAAACAGTTTAACGTACAACAACGTGCAAAGTATCGATGAAAAGGGGAGGTGGTAACGAATATGTTAAGACAAAAACGCAAAGACTTTGCCAAAACGACAGTATATTGTGTCCCCGTTGGTATTGGTCCGATTTTGACGTATGAGACGTTAAATGAAAAAGGATGCGATATCGAATATGACAGCAATAAAATCAAATATGGTTACATTGCCAAAACTGCACTATATCGTATCTTCGTTGTTATTGGTTTAATTACTACGTATGAAACGGCAAATGAAAGCAGAGGGGCTAATGAATATGTTATCACAAAAAACAAACGCAAAGACATCGCCAAAACGGTATTACATCGTATCTCCGTTGTTATTGGTTTAATTAGTACGTATAAAACGGTAAATGAAAGAGGATGAGCTAATGAATATGTTATCTCAAAAAACAAACGCAAAGACATCGTCAAAACGGTATTACATCGTATCTCCTTTGTTATTGGTCCGATTTTGACGTACGAGACGTTAAATGAAAGGAAAGGGGAAAACGTAAAGACTTGCATACTATATTTTATCTACGACGAACAAATAATTCATTTTTAAAGTTGTTATTGTATTACCCGTCTCCAGTAAGAATATGTATTGGTCATAGAAGGTTCTTATAAATCTCATCTGAACAGTCATTACAAGTATCCTCCAAACGGTAACTACTATACACAACTCACAAATATAATTATTGATATACTATATACGATATCGTTTTGATGCATACTATATTTTATCTACAACAATTACCATTTTACAATAATATTCAGATATAATCCAATTATGACAAGGCTTAACCAATGTATGTATACCATTCTTCCAGTACGACCAAACAACTAACGATTATTACTCGACATAGATATGAGTTAAATGATCACAAACCGGTAAGGACCTAAACGTTCTCTACAAGCCACATCTGAACGACCACTACTATACACAAATCTCCACTGAACGTACAATTCGACAAGAGTCTCAGCTGAATGCTCACTAATACACACAGATCTTCTCTGAACGTACAATTAGTCAAGAGTCTCATCTAAATATCCAATACTATACATAAATCTCCAATATAACTATTTTTCGACTTGTTGCATACTATATTTTATCTACAACAATTACCATTTTACAATGATATTCAGATGTTTCCAGCTGATTCTCCAAGGGAAGGTAAACGGTAAGAGAGGACCGGGAAGAAGACGCATTTCCTGGCTTCAAAATTTACGAAAGTGGTATAACACGACTACCACTGAACTGTTCCGCGCTGAAATAAACAAAGTAAAGATAGCCGTGATGATCGCCAACATCCGGAACGGATAGGCACTTTAAGAAAAAGATTCAGATGTATTTCAATTATGACGAAGACTAACCAACGAATATTTACCATTCATAAATTATGTTCAAACCAACTAACGTGCCAAAAGACCATAACATTATATCTTCGTTGTTATTTATCCAATTTTGACGTACAAGAAGTTAAATGAAAGGCGAAAAGAAAGCGTAAATATCTGCATACTATAGTTTATCTACGACGAGAAAGTAATTTATTGTTTTAAAGTGGATAATGAACATTGGTCTATGTAAGAATATATGTTGGTCATGGACGGTTCTTCAATAGCCATCAGGCAACAATTTCCCCTGATCATGTTTATAAAACATACCATACCATATATTTGATGGTAAAGTACCATCAAATATTCAATGTTAAGATATGTCAGGTATATTAACAAAGAAAAATAAAATTTACATTTTTAGAGTATATACCTTTATAGAGTATATCTATATAGTTTTAGAGTATATACTTTGGATGTGAAAATTAAAAGTAAATATATTATTTTATATGAAAGAAAATCTCAGCCATCGAGTAAAGACATGATTACCACAATACGCTACGGTAACTCAAGCTGACAGATACGAAAAGCCATAATACAAATAATATAGCAGGAAAAATATTTAAGCATAAAATGGAAATAAAACAATAAAAATGTTTAAAAATAATTTATATACGCCAACAAAAAATTACTCCAAGTATACTGACAGTCGTTTAAATAATAAATTTGATAATAACTTTGTATCAAAATCGTACAGAAATCATAAAAGATCGTAGAAAATAGAGCGCGATATACACCAGATCAATAGTGTAAGTGAAAATATGAAATATCAAGCAAACAATTAAATTATAATGTGTGTAATCATGAGGTAATATTAAAAACCGCACTAAGAATCCGAATAACGACTAATAGGTATTTAGCAACTTGACACAATCAATGCAATAGAAAACCCATATCCAAACAGAACAAATTATTTTTGATATTTAGGCATATATACGTACAAAATTAATGAACTGAGAAAAGTTTTAACAATATGTACTGTAGACATTATATTAAGATAAAGTCTTTTCGAAAAAACGAAGTCAATAAACTAAAATCAATAACAGGAACGGTACAACAAATAAACATAAATTAATAAATATTTAGTCAGAGATTAAAGTAATAATATCGCTCACCTTAAATATAATCACTTTTGAACATAAACACAAAACAATAGCTCTTATATATCACCCACACATACATCCGATAGCTTCCAATATTAAAATTAAACTGACTAATTCCGTAGAAAATATAACAAGATTTTTGAAACAGGACATCAGTATTATTCGAACTTCCGAAGTGATAGGTCGACAATAATAAGCGCCCAGTGTCTTTTGCCACTAATTAACTCGATTTTAAATTGGTACAGGTGATTCGAAGTTTGACATTAACTCAGTGTAATAAATAAGTCTATAAGCGACCCCCCCATGGGGGACGCGATTTCCCCAGAGACGCCAATAGGTGATTTAAATTTTTCATGTGTTAGTGATAATAGTGAAATGCATATTAACGAATCCAGTTTAATCGAAAATTTTGATGATTCGACTGCGAAAAATGCGAATAAAACCAGTGACTGTACTACAACATTGCCAGAACCAGAAATAACACAAAAAGCAGTAGCGATAAAATTTTTCAACGTCAAATCAGATAAGTACAATTTTAATAATGTTTATGTTTACATAGAAAAAACAAACAATGAAAATATAGGCCGTTTGCATCCTTTAACTGTCGCGCATATTTTGCATAAAAAGTTGAATATTCCTAAAATTATTGAAATTAAAGGAATTGGAAAAAACAGAATTACAGTTCTGTTAAGGTCTATTTCTGATGCAAATAATTTGGTTAAAAATTTAAAGTTAAAAAATGAAAATTTGGTAGCTTATATTCCTAATCATCTACTAGAAATTAAAGGTCTTATTGTCACCTCGGGGAACAAATAAGGGTCTAACCACCTTCTGAAATCCCCGGGTGCTCTGTAGAGGGCTTCGGAGTTTACTTAAGTCTCCTCTACTTAAGTCCATTTTCGGGTTATGTAAATATTTCGGTGTCTTGCCTTGAAAAAGGCAAGATATTTCTTACATGACAATTTCTTCGTCGAAATAAAACACCAAGTTAAGTTGAAACAATTCTCAGTCACAGAGTATAATTGGAACAGCAGGAAGCAGCGCCCCAAGAGCACTAAGCCCTCGGAGGGCCCGTGAGGGACTGACCTGGCTAACCGATTCATTGTAGCGTTGGTTTTTGTGAGTGTGTGTTTATCTTCTGTATTGGATGTGTCTGCTGTCCTGTTTTAGGCTTGTGCCTCTTCAGGACGTGTTTCCTTTTTTTGGTGGGTGTGGCACTGGGATTTTTGAGTGTCCACTGGTGTTGCGGTGTGTGTTGGTGGTTGTGCTGCTTTGCTAGTCCTGGACAATCGGGGGCGAAAGGGATAGAAGTGAACGGTTCCTTTCAGAATATTTTTTGGTCTAAAACAGAATTAGTAAATATATGAAAATTATATGTTTATTAATTTAAAAAATCAATTTAATTTTTGAGTGAGTGTCGCGACGCGTGAGGGCAGCTGTGGACTGGTACCTCGGAAAACGACGGGGTATCATTGTGCAATGGGATCGGAAAACCGATCCCCCCCCCCCCCCCCGTCGGTGTCAGTTCGAAGTGAACTTTCGGTATTATAATATGCGACGGTAAAAGAGGGGAGTTGCCTCCTGTATATCAATGTATACTTCAGGGAGCTCGTTGCTGGCGAGTTCCAGCAGAATAGCGGGTAGGAATGGGAGTTTGGGTTTAGGTCGTCTTCTGAATACATTGCCGAGGGACGAGCAGGTAGTTTTGAGAATGCTTTGGGCTCTGAGGTTTTGGCCCCGGATGGTGCGAATTGTATAACTCCTGCTCAGAGAGGAAAGCCTCTCATTGATGGGCTGGATATTCGACAGGCGATGAATGAGTGCAGAGGGATAGTCGCGTCGTTTTCTGTTAAGTTTACGTAAGATTCTCCTTTCCAGTGAGATTAGTCTATTGTTGAGGTGCTTGGGCATCACAGCACAGATGCAAGATCTGTACTCGATGACCGGTCTGATAAATGTTTTGTAAGTATGGATAAGTGTACGTGGGTGAGTGCGGCCGAATCTGCCAGTAAGAGCGTTGAGAAGTCCGAGTCGGAAACCTTATTACAGGTTTTTTCAGTGTCGTCCCTCCAGCTTAGTGTTTGCGTAAACAGCACGCCGAGGTATTCGACCTGGTTTCGGAGACGGAGTCGTTCTCCCCATAGACTCAAATTGTGCCTTTCGGTGATGATAGGTGTAATGTATTGGCTGCGATATGGGTGTCTGAAAAGGATCATCTGTGTTTTGTTAGGGTTAGGTGTCACTCTCCATCTCTGGCACCATTGTTCAACAAGGAGCAGATGATCTCGAGCGAACCTAAGTACAGAGTCGACGTGTGGTGTGGTAGTAAGGAGTGCAGTATCGTCTGCGTATAGTAAGGTAGTTGTATGTGTATATCTGGGATTAGGGAAGTCGCTGTTGTATATTGTATAAAGTATTGGTGCCAACACGGAACCCTGAGGGACTCCCGCAGTGGGAGTGAAGGATGTAGAGTAACGGTCACGCTCCTTGACTGTAATCCGCCGTTGAGAGACATAGGAGTGGATGAGTCTGACGAATGAGACGCCGAGTAGGTAGCCCGATGCTCACGAGTTTCTTGACCAGTCCCAGATGCCAGACTTGGTCAAAGGCTTTTTGAATATCGAGGAAGATGCCTAGTGACACATTGCCGTCGTTCAGACTTTGTGTAAGGTGTGTGACGATTTCAGTCAATGCCGTTTTGGTAGAGTACCCTTCTCTAAAGCCGAATTGGTAAGGTGGGATGATGTTGTGTTCTGTGGTGAAGTCTACGAGTCTTTCTTTAAGGATCCTCTCGAAGACTTTCGCCAGTGAGTTGAGGAGAGATATCGGCCTGTAAGAGTGTGGGTTGGTACGCGGCTTGCCCTTTTTCAAGAGCATAATTGTATGTGCTACTTTCCAAGGTTTTGGGAAGTAGCAGAGTTTAAGAGTGGCATTGACTATGTTCGTCAAGTATAGAGTGACGCTCAGCGGGAGGTGACGCACACAGTTTCTGGCAATCTTGTCAGGACCCGGTGCGTTTGATTTGCCGATTTGGCAGAATTGTATGAATGGTGATCCACAGGCGCCATGATTGGATGTTCATGGGGTGCCTGAGGGTCGAAAGGGGTTCTGAGCAGTCGTGTTATGTCTCTCACTGCGCGATCACAGAAGGCATGATCGAATCTCGGATCGTCTGGAGATACTAAGGTATTCTGTAAGTGGGTTTTGAAAGCTTCTGCTTTCTGTTCGTTTGAGTTAATAATTTGATTGTTCACCACAAGGTGAGAAGGATTATTGGTTTTTTGTTTGGTTAGGCACTTGAATTTTTGCCAGAATTTGCCGCTGTCGCGGTAATCAAGACTGGAGGTCGCTGCAGCCCATTGTCTGGACTGCAGATTGTTGACCTGCAGTTTGATCGCCGCAGACAGACGGTTGTATTCTGTTTTGACAAGGGGATTGCGTGTGCGTTGGAATTGACGAAGGAGACGTCTCTTTTGTTTGATTTTATCAATGATAAACTGAGGTAGAGGTGGTTTGTTAGGGTTGATAACCCTATTAGGGACCGACAAATCAACTGCTTGATTTATCAGGTTAGTAATTACCGTGATACCTCGGTCGATATCATCTGGGTACATAAAATTGCCTAACTCTGGAGTGTTATTTGACAAGTATGTTTAGAAGAGTTCCCAGTTGGCGCGTTTGTAGTCTCTTATTACTTTAGGAGGGTCAGGAGGTGGAGGATTTAGTATCTGTTCCTTAACCAGCAGAGGAAGGTGATCCGACGTTATAGAATCGCCCAGGAAGCATTCGTCAGCCAGTCGATCAATTAGGTCGTACGTGCATACGATATGATCGATGACTGACAGGCCCTGTGGACCCACAAACGTCGGTTCACGGTTACGAATACGGTGTAGGGGGAGGTTAAGGAGCAAATCCGAGAGAACATTGCCTGCACGGTTCGAAGCCGTGTCGCCATATCTGGTGTGTCTGGCGTTAAAGTCTCCTAGAATGATAGCCTTATTCAGGCTGGAGACGTAGTCAAACAATGTCTCGGACAGCGGTTGTAGAGGATGCTTGTAATAAGAGACTAGGGTGATGGTCTCGTTATTGTCGAGGTGGATGTCAACTGCCAGGAAGTCTTCATCATTGAGAAGTATGTGAGGAGGAATGGTATGTGGGGAAAAAGGGATGCCATACTTGATCAGGAAGCCTATGCCGTGAGAAATTTGGCTTTTTGGTCGGTGTAATGTGCAGTATCCTGGGAAAATGGGATCATGTTTGGCGAGGGTGTCGGAGAGGGCAAGGATTTGAATATTGTAGTGTTGGAGGATATGTTTGATGAAGGGGCGTTTTCTCGCAATACCCTGGCAGTTCACAGCACCAATTGTACTGTCCATTAGAGGGACAGGAAGGTGATGGACGCTTTGTTGCTATGAGCGACAAGAGTGCTCTTGTGCCCAAACATCAAAGTGGTAAAGTGATTGGTAATGTCGAGGATAAGTTGGCGACGGTCAGGAAGGAGGTTGATAAGGATGAGCGAGGTGAACTCCATGACCGTCTTTATGTCGGAAGTTAGTTCATATGGAGGATCTCGCTTTTCGGTTGAGATTGGTTGTGTCTCTTGAGGAGTCTTAGGAGTTTCCCTTCTGTGGGGGCATTTGACCGAATAGGCCGCATGGTCTCCGCCACAGTTGGGACATTTAGGTGATTGAGGTGTGGGACAGGCCGTGGATTTATGGTCTTGGCCACAGGTAGGGCAGCGGTACTGCTTTTGCGGGCACTCCGTAATGGTATGCCCGTTCTGGCTGCACCTGCCGCAGTATTTTGGAATGGGAGGAACTGGGTTTGCGTTAAGTGGTAATTCTACGTGGAGTCGGAGGCCGTCCATAAAGATGCCTCTGGTCAGCATCTCCGTGTACTTAAGTTCACTCGACGTGACCAGCTTTACGAACGTAGTGGGAAGATTGGACTTAGATATGATCCTCCATAGACGAACTACGGGGATATCCATGTCGGTGAAGGCTCGGGTGAGGTCGGCGTCAGAGTAGACTCTTTCGACTCCCTTGACGACGACCATGTATGTAGGTTTGGAAGAGCGGGTGGGATTTCTGGGTGTTGGAATATGTTTGGGTGGGACGAGGACTTTAGGATCGCCCAGCGCATCACGGAGCTTACGTTGTAACTCGACATGATTTACCGGGTGGAAGGTAGTTAGGTGTGCAATTTGGGTAGGAAGGACCTTGACAGTCGAGATTTGGTTGAGAAGGATCTCTCGAGTGTTTATGATGCGGAAGAAATCTCTTTGGGTCGATTTCTCTAGAGGAATATTGGTGATGGTATAATTGAAGGATTTGGGTTGAGTGGAGGTAGTGGCCTGGGATGCAGGGACGGAAGGTCTGGGAGTGGTGGTGGCGTTAGCGTATGATGCGGTTGTGTTTTGTGTGGAAGGTGGGATGATAGGAGCGTGTGTTTGTTGTGAATTTCGGGTATTTGTTGGTTGTGTGTTGACTGTATTAATTAGTTGTGGAGATTGGGTGTTTGTCGCTAGAGCGGCATGGGTGGATATAGGTTGGGTGGTATTGGTATGTATGGTGAAGTTTTGTTGTGGTTAAGTGGCTAAAGTGGTGATAGGAGGAGTGGGTGTATTAAGGATAGCAGATGACCGGGTAAGCTGCAGTTGAGCTATCAACCGATCAATCTGTTCTACGGGTAGGGTGGAAATTATATCTGACATAAAAGTGTCAGATAGGTTATTAGTGATAGTGGATTGGGTGGTATCTGGGATGTGTAGTGTAGGTGGGAAGGAAGAAGTGATCGGTGGAATGGTAGTGTTGGTTGGTGTGATTAAGGTCTGTGTTGCGGGTGTCCTTTGTGAGGGTAGCGGAGGAAAGTCGTAATTGTCGATGGTGGGCATGTCTTTGGAGTGTTGCCCAGGGTCGGGTGGTTCAGCAGGAATAACTCTGTTGGACCTGGTCGACCTTGGCATTTTCGAAGTGGATGGCTAGGTAAATTACACCCAGATGACACCTTTTTTTCAAGCACCTTGTGCAATGTGCAAGATGGCTGGTACGCCGGACTATACTTAACTATTTTGGGCTAGCGGTCCCCCGTAGATATTATTAAATGTATTGGTTAAGTGCAGATTTGTGCCGGCACGACCGTTCACAGACTCCGACGGAAGCTGTAAGCCCCGGCAACGGCCTGCGTGGATGGCTTCTTACGGACCACCCACTAAGCCTACACCGTGACCAGCAGAATCTCCGTCAGAGAGTACAAATCGCCGGTAGACCAGCAAAAAACACAGCACTTACTTTATAAACTCCAACTACGGCCACGTGGCGACCACGTGGTTGGTTTCACCAGGTTATCTCTTCGTATTCGCGGCTTTGTACTTCTTGGCCGGCTTCCAGCGGTCAGAGCTTGGCTTTGTCTATGACAGCCGTCTGACCCTCTGCTATGAAAACCTAAAAACCTAAAAGCACTAACACTGTACACTACGTACTCACTACGGCGAACGGACGAAAGAGGACCTGGCTAACCTGAAAATCGCCAATATTTATATGTGCCGTTTGAGCGATAAATAGGGATTTCCAGGTCAAGAGCCAATGGGAAAATTCGAGGCGGGGCGATGCGCGTCGAAATGCGCACTAGTCCACAGACTATGGCATTCGATGACATTATCAGAGATGTTGATACCCAATACGATGAAAATTATTGTTAGATAACAGTGAATCTCCCTCCCCCATATTAGGTTTTAAACGAACTTTTAGAAGGGTTGACACGGAAGGAAAAACTAACTATGTACCGAAAAGGACTGTTATAGTCACCTTTAAGGGAAATATTTTACCTAGCTACATTGCAATAAATAGTGTATTTTTTCCTGTGGAAACCTATATTGGCAAGGTCATTCAGTGTTATAATTGTTTGAGATTTGGACATATCTCCAAGCAGTGTCGCAGTACACAGGCACATTGCATAAAATGCGGGAAATCCAAAAATGAAGATCATGCGTGCCAGGATAATGATATTCAGTGCATCTATTGCAATAGTAAGGATCATGTATCCATTTCCAAGAAATGTCCAAAATATATACTGCAGAAGAAGATCAAAAACGTAATGATTGAGCAAAAAACTTCTTTCATCGAGGCAAAAACTTACTGTGAATCATCCTTCTCGGTATTGTTCACTCAAAATAGATATTCCACACTAGAAAATATCGGAAATAGTTTTCCTCTCCTGCCAACATTCACAAAAAGTTCAACCTCTTCTGATGTCACACAAGTAGTCACGCGTAGGAATCAAAACATATCATCAAATAATACATCACAACCCTCCTCAAGTCACTATAGTATAGCGAAAAAACGAAAATTAATCTCTCCTACTTAATTAATCTCCTTTTAATTTTGGTCCCACTAAACCCCTTCCTGCTAATTTAAACATCGATAATTGTTAAAATAAACCAGATCAGACAGTTTTTCATCAAATAATACATCACAACCCTCCTCAAGTCACTTTAGTATAGCGAAAAAACGAAAATTAATCTCTCCTACTTAATTAATTAATCTCCTTTTAATTTTGGTCCCACTAAACCCCTTCCTGCTAATTTAAACATCGATAATTGTTAAAATAAACCAGATCAGACAGTTTTTCATCAAATAATACATCACAACCCTCCTCAAGTCACTATAGTATAGCGAAAAAACGAAAATTAATCTCTCCTACTTAATTAATTAATCTCCTTTTAATTTTGGTCCCACTAAACCCCTTCCTGCTAATTTAAACATCGATAATTGTCAAAATAAACCAGATCAGACAGTTTTACAAACACTTATTTTATTATTATTACATTTTTAATTTAATTACAAATATTCAAACTGTAGATGATATAAAAACAATAAGTCAAGATAGTATTTACCATGGAATAAAAACGATTTTGGAGGATATTATTAAATCATTAAAAATTTTGCAATGGAACGCTCGATCCGTTGTTTCAAATAAAAACAGTTTACTTCATTTTTTAATAACTGAAAATATTGACATTGCCTTATTAAGCGAAACTTGGTTCAAACCAAATCAGAATTACATATTTAAAGGTTATAATGTAATTCGCCAAGATAGGTATGACGGGTACGCAAGTGTTGCAATCTTAATTAAAACAACCATACCATTTTGTCAAATAAATATTAGAAACAATTTTAACGATGAAATTTTAGTCTGCGGTGCTATCGTTAAAATTAATACAACAGAATTAAGTTTTCTATATATATATATATATATATATATATATATATATATATATATATATATATATATATAGACCACCTAAAATTCGTTCAAAAAGTAAAATCACCTTTTATAATTGGAGGAGATATGAATGCTCATAACTCACTGTGGGGCTCATTACAAAATGATGCAGTTGTTCACCAAATTGTTAGTAGTGTTGAGGATCTAGATCTTGTAATTTTCAATAATGGAGACCCTACCTATCTTCCTACATATGGTACGCAAAAATCGCTGATTGACATTTCCCTCGTCACTACTAATATAGCTAGTAAAATCACCTGGTCAGTTTTATCTGACACCTTAGGCTCCAATCATTTTGCTATAACTATAAATTTTTCAATAACCAACACATCGCAGAAAACAATTTATCCAAAAAGCAAATGGAATATCAAAAAGGCAAATTGGTCCCTATATACATCCTTAATTGAAAACATGTTTCCAATAAAAGTAGCTCCCTTAATACTTATGAACATTATAACTTTCTAATAGACTGCATTAATGATGCTGCTATAAAATCTATGTATTCCTCAATACAAAATTTTTAAATTAAAAAATCGATCCCCTCCGCCATGGTGGGACCCAGAATGTGATCTGATAATTAATAACAGAAAAGAAGCATTAGCAGTTTATAAACGTTCACCAAGCCTTGATAATTATCTAAAATGTCAGAAAAATATTGCTCATACTAAAAAGCAGCTGAAACAAAAAGCCAAAGCTAGTTGGATCAAATGGTATTCTAATTTAAGCAAAAATATTTCTTCTAAAGAAATATGGTCACAAGCTAACAAAATGAACCGAAAATCACATAATAGTACAAAACCCTTCAATGATACTTTATTAGATGACTTCTTTAATAGAGTATCTCCTCCATGGGTTCAACATTCGCCTACACAGCGTATACAAAGTCATCATTCAAATAATCACTTTCTGTTAAAACCTTTTACAAAAACTGAATTAGACTTCGCCCTTAAAAACCACATTAACACTTCTCCTGGAATCGATCATATAAAATACCCCATGTTAATCAACCTACCAGAGGTTGCAAAAAACCATCTTTTAGATATCTTCAATGATATCATCCAAAATAACAAAGTTATCGATTCCTTCAAAAATATCTTAGTCGTTCCTATCCCTAAACCCGGAAAGGATCCAAATATTTTGAGTTCATATAGACCAATATCCTTACTCTCTTGCGTATTTAAAACCCTAGAAAGACTTATAAAATTTAGATTAGATTGGTGGGTACAAAAAGAGAATTTACTACCAGTAAACCAGTTTGGCTACAAAAGAGGTTTGGGAACTCTAGACGCTTTAACAACACTTGTTGTAGATATACAGAATAACTTAACTAGGAATAACTATTTAACAGCCCTATTCTTAGATATTGAAGGAGCATATGAATCAGTTTGTTTGTCAACCTTGAAATATAAAATGGTAAATTTCTTTCATTTGCCAATTGTTTTCGTGAACACAATTATCGGTTTCTATACAGACAGGATAATCTACGTCAGAGACCATAATAACAAACTAATAGGACCTCGACACAACTATCACGACATACCACAAGGTTCGGTATTATAGCCAATTTTATTTAATATGTACACCTCTGACATACATAATATGCAAATAAACAACATTCCATTTAAAATAATACAATATGCAGATGACTTTTGTGTCTATACAGAAAGTAAGAAATATGAAAACGGTATGCAAAACCTAAGCAGAATATGGAGTTCTCTTTTCCCATGGTACTTAGAGAACGGCTTAAATTTATCAATTGCCAAATCAGCAGTATCTGTCTTACAAGACACAACCTTTCTCTAAATCAAAATATACTTCTTGATAATCAATCTTTTACATTTAAAAACCATGTCAAATACCTGGGTCTTATACTGAATAAAAAATTGACTTGGAAACAACACATACAATATATGCTGGATAGATGCAACAAAGGTAGTAATTTTCCTAGAATGACAACTAAAGTGTGGTGGGGTTGCGATGTTGAAACATCCTTTTTGTTTTACAGAGCTTATATACGATCCATTATAGATTATGGTGCTACTCTTTATGGTTCCGCGTCTAGAAATCTTCTAAGAAAAATTGACATTTTTCAAAATTCTGCTTTAAGGGTCTGTTTAGGTGCTATGAGATCTACTCCTATAGAACCACTACATGTTAAAGCTTATGAACCTCCTCTTGAAATTAGAAGAAATTTATTAAGCGAAAAATGGGTACTTAAAGCCCACTCAACAAATCCCAAGTTATTTTCCAGAATATGTCAACTTAACGAATCAGACCTTACTCACAAATATTGGATTAAAAAGCCATCTCCATCTTTGTGCACTGCTTTACAGAACAATTCTATTTTTTCAAAGAATTTGGCCAAAGTGGACAAAATTTAGACTTCTTTGCTTTCTTCCATAAAACTGAAGTTATAATACCCACATATAGTTACAACATCAAATTGAGCAACAATATTCTGAGATCTGTTTTGAACTGTTATAGTGATGCCACAGTTATATACACGGACGCATCTAAATCAATAGAAGGGACTGACTGTGCCTATTTTCTACCCTCAGGAGGTTCTGAATTTAAGTACAAACTTTCCAATGAATTTTCAATTTTCTCGGCTGAATCATTGGCCATACTCGAAGCTTTAAAATATGTTAAAAACTCTTATATTAAAAAATCGTTAATTTTTTCAGATTGTCTTTCAGTTTTACAGAACATAAAAAACACTTGTTTGTCCAAAACATTTAGTAATCCTTATATTTTTTTAATAAAGGATCAATTAAAGCACTTAGCAGACTCTGGTTTTAATATAAAATTTATTTGGGTTAAGGCTCATATTGGACTCAAAGATAATGAATATGTAGATTACTTAGCTAAAACCAGTATAATATCAGGCACTTTATTGTCATATTCTTTATGTGTATCAGATGCCATTACGATTTAAAAAAAAACAGCTATCGACATGGAAAGATCAATGGAATCTTTACTGCTTTACAAACCAAATAAGATACACCACTTTACAACCAGTTATTCCACAAACTACTTGGTTTAAGAATTTTAAATCTCCACGTAAATATATAACTACCATAAATAGACTAAGCTTTGGACATGCGTGTTATCCAAGTCATTTATTTAAAATAAATGTGATTGAAGATGATAATTGCAAACATTGCGGAAAACTGGGTGATCTTGATCACATTTTTTTTGAATGTCCTAAGTTTCAACAGCATTCAAACTCTCTCTACAAAAAATTAATTGAATTTAATATGTATGCACCATTCAATATCCAGTCGCTACTGGCTACAGGCTCACAACAAATATATAATATCATTATAGGTTTCTTGTCAGACACATGCACATGGAATTTTTTATGATCGTGTGGAAATTTAGATTTGTATCCTTTGTTTACCCTAAATGTTATAACACCTTATCCGTGGTCCAGTTTTGTTTGTCTACTAAGAATGTCTTGATGGGCCCCTAGACGAGAAGCAAGTGACCCTGTAAGTTTCCTTATCGTATATTCTTCTATTAATTATCCGTTAGTTTTCTATTAGGGATAGAGTTGTGTATTTGTCTGATTGGAGAATCTATTGCAACTGGCTGAATGACTAATGTCTATGCCATTAAAAAAAAAAAAAGAAACAGGACATGCCATTTTCATCAGATGATGTGACGTCATCAGAACAGATGGTCCCACTCATCGCCAATAAATTGAAATTACTTCATTGAATCTGCAACTGTGTTATTAAATACAAAAATATATGTTATTAATTCAACACATACATTTACACGTGTTTCCGGTATGATATCATCATAGCTCTAGAGGGGAACGACAGTTCGTAAAATTAATTATAAATATTAAGTAATTTATTCAAAGATATCACGACATATTGATCAAAAGCAAAAAAAAAGTATAATGAAAATTTGACTTTTAACATGATTAGCAAGATATACACTGTGTCCGTAAAGTATGGAACACATTCTTTTTTAGCTAAACAGAGCATTTTAAAAAATAATCCTGAAACACGTCGATTTTTGATTTTAATTTACCGTATTTTAAAATAATATTCTAATATACAGGATGAATTACTTTCGAGTAATGACGTCACCGTCATTTTTTTTTAAATGGAATACTCCCATTTTCTCTCAATTTTCAGATTACTCTAGCTGTGCTGATTTCAAAAATGTATCACATGTTGATTCAAATTGGTACAGGGTGGACAAAAATACAATAGTTTTGTGTGTGTTCATAAAGTAACGCATTAGTTAAATTAACAATATTATCAAAAATACTTATTGTCTAGCGGACAGAATATGATAAACTACATGACTTTATAAATGTTCGAACTGCAGCCCTTGCTGTATTTGACAGTAACCCAAACGTTGTACAAATTCTTGTTGAACCTTGTTTATTGTGACTTGAGAAATATTGTTTATTGCTGTTTGAATTCTCTGTTGTAATTCTTGAATATTTGCTGGTTTTGTTTGATACACAACATTCTTTAGATGGCCCCACTTTAAATAATCCAAAGGATTGAAATTTGGTGACCTCGCTGGCCATTCAATAGGTCCACGTCTACAATACAAAATTTCATCTAGGTACCTTCTAACATCTACAGCATAATGTGGAGGTGCACCATCCTGTTGAAACCATAAACTATCATCAAAACCTACAGGATTACGTCTGCTGGGAAACAAATTACGTAAAGTAGGTACGAGATACCCCCTTAAAAACTCAAGGTACGTTGCCCCGTTTAAATTACCTTCTAAAAAGTAGGGTCCGATGATCCTACGAAGTCCTAATTTTTTTTATAGGTATTAACATATGTATTAAACTTCATCTTTTTCCTTATGAGTTTATTTCAAACAAGTATTCTTAGTTTCCATTTCTCATATTATTGGGCTAGCGTTATCGCCCTGTATTCCATAGATTTCTGTTCTAGTCACCTGCAAATTGGTATGTATACCAATAGATATATATTATTTAAATATCTCCCATATGCTGAATATATTTTATTACTTCTAAAGTTACCGAAAAAAACCAAAATTACCGAGAATACTTATATAATATATTTCTTGTTAATAATGTTAGAAATCAAACTTTCATTATACTTTTTTCTTGCTTTTCGTCAATATGTCGTGATATCTTTGAATAAATTACTTGATATTTATAATTATTTTTACGAACTGTCATTCCCCTCTAGAGTTATGATTTATGATGATATCATACCGGAAACACGTGTAAATGTATGTGTTGAATTAATAACATCTATTTGTTAATTAATAGCACTTACAGTCGGTCCGCCGGATCTTTGCACAAGTATGACATTATTCACGAATTATTTTTTATGTTACGTCTCTTTCCTACTCACAGAAACTAAAACTATTAACTTAAACCGCCTGTCCATACACAATACCATGCATTGAACAAAGACAGCCATAGAACAATGATCGCTGATTGATTCGTCTACTGACAATTAGGGATGGCGGTTTTTGACAAAACACCGGTTTTCGGTTATACCGGTTTTTTGTGCCTACGGTTTAACCTGGCGGTTATAACCGGCCAAAAAAACCGGTTTTTGCAAAAACCGGTTTTTGGTTTTTTTAATCCAATAGGTTACAAGTTTGCTTGTGTATTTATAAAATAAAATAAAATGTGAATTATAGTTTTGTTTGGAATAATTACTTGAGAATAATAATTATGATTGGGATCCAAAATAATACCGAACCTAATCCTAATCACCCCTAAAAACCTAATAACCGGTTTTTACTTTAAAAATAAAAAACCGGTTATAACCGGGACAAAAAAACAACCTATAAAACCGGTTATTGCGGAGTAAAAAAACCGGTTTTCGGTTAAAACCGGTAGGTTTTTCCCATCCCTACTGACAATTGACATGACAATTGGAAATTTTGTTTTGACAGAGTTTGTAATATTTTTATAAATTATTTTCGTTTGATTTAAATAATCAATCCTTTTTCATACTTTAAATATACATATTTTTTAACAAACAGTTGTTATAACGACTAACCCTTACCTTCGTATTCAATTTATTAAGGTAAGAATTCATGTATTAGCTAATAACGAATAATATATTTTTTTAGCCTCTAAATTGACATTAATAATTTAAATATAGCTAAAACTACGTCAACGAACAATATAAAATATTTTTAAAGGTTTTTATTTTTAGAGTATGCCTGGCAAGCGTTTGACTTCTCAAGCTCAGCAACTTGTGTTGAATGTGTTGGAGTATTTCGAATTAGAAAAAGTAAATGGAGGGCCTTTGGAGCCATTTTCATCTGTTCAACACGTAACATATTGAAATGTATGTTCGTTTATGAAAATCATTAAACAATTCTTTATTTAAGAGAGTAGCTGCTGCATTAAAAATATCACGAACAGTATGTACAATTATTAAAAGGAAAGAAAATAATCACATTCTTTCAAAGCCAGGCAAAAGTAGACCTCGTCCGAAAAACAAAACAACTGATCTATCTAAGGGATCAAAAATGGCAGTGCGTAATACAGTATACGACATGTACCAACAAAGTAAGTAGTTACCAATTTCTTCAATCTGAATTTGATATACCATAAGATAATGTTATCATGTACCATGGTAACTAGAAGGTATTTTTTAACCAATACTTTATATAAATGTATGTTGTAAAAAAGATTGTTGAGAGTAGTTTAAGAAAATTTCTGCTGAAAACATTAATGGATATTAAGTCAATTTTCTTGTGAGTTTTTTAATTTGATATAATTTATAGTTTTATAAAAACAAAGTATTACTTTTTTTTCATTGAACTAGTTATAACAGTGTGGTTTGTTCTGTACTTATCTGTTCTTTTTTTTTTAGAGAAGAAACATGTTACTCTGCAAAGTATAAGTAATGAATTAAGGGATAAAGAAGTGGCATTTATTGGCAAAACATATGTTAGCATTTTGTTAAAAGAATTGGGACTTAAATATGAGAAGGACAATAATCGAAGAGCATTAATTGAGCGCACCAGTATTGCTGCTTTAAGAGCCAAGTTCCTTCGTAAATATATAGAAAATATTAATGCTGTACATCCCAGAGACCTTGTTTTTTTTTTAGACGAAACGTGGATTTATTCAAAGGGAAATCAAAACAATTTCCTGGCACGACAACAGTGTTAAAAGTGTACGTAAACCAGAAGGGTATGATGGTAACGGATGGACGAAAGGATTTGTTACTGAAGCAAGTTTATTATTTTGCTCAAAAAATAAAGTAGCTGATTATCATGGGGAAATGAACAATGAAATTTTCACTAAATGGATAAGTGAAAAATTAATTCCCAATTTAGAAGAGCCATCATTAATTGTAATGGATAATGCTCTATACCACAGTGTGCTTTTAGAAAAGCAACCTTTCACTATTTCAACTAGAATGGAAATTATTACCTAGTTGACAACTCACAAGATCAAGTATGAGGCAAAACTCACAAAACCTGAATTATTACAAATTGCGAAAATGAACAAAAAAGAGAATGTGTATATAATTGATGAACTACTAAGAGAACACGGCCATGAAGTGTTGAGACTACCTCCTTATCACTGTATATTCAACGCTATTGAATTAATTTGGGCAAACTGCAATTCATATTACAATAAGCATATTGGTAGAGATGGACATTCTGATAGTGCTGTTATAAATATGTGGAAAGAGGCACTAAACCAATGTAACACAGAAATTTGGGAAAAATGTGTGAAACATACTCATGAAATTATTACAAAGTGGTATATCCGAGAGAAAAATATGGTTGACACTAACATTCAACCAATCATAATAGACACTGGTAATATGAGTGACTCAGGTTCTGACAGTGAAAAATTCTTAAATTTATGATTGGCTACGTGGCTGTATAGTGTATGAGGCTTCAATAAATATTTAAATTATATTATTGTTATAATAAATTTTTTTTACCCAGCTCAAAAGTTTTCTATTTTTTAATTTATTATGCATAGATTTCTTTATTTAAAGTTCGTGGTGTTAATTTTTGTATGACCATTTTTTAAAACAAAGTGATTAGTTAAGTCTGAAAACCATATTTAACACTGAATAAACAAAATTATCAAGATGATGGAGCCCTGGAGTAGATTTATATTCAGTTTTTTAGATCTTCTTGTAGTGTCTATCCGTTTCGGATCTTGGCGACTATCATGATAATTTGTACTTTGCGCACTGTTGGTCTGAAAATATTTGTGGTTGTTGTGTTGAACCACATACATAGATTCTTCAGCCAGGAAATCCTTCGCCTTCCTGGGCCTCGTTTTCCATCTACTTTTTCCTGTAAAATTAGTTGCAGCAATCCATATATTTCGCTGTTCCTAATGATGTGACCAAGGTATTCTATTTTGGCTGTTTTTATTGTGGTTATCAGCTGTTTTTCTTTTTCCATTCTTAATAAAACGTCCTGATTAGTAACGTGACCGGTATAAGATATCTTCAGGATTCGACGATAAAGCGACATTTCGAAAGCCTCAATGTTCCTGCAGGTAGTGTATGTGAAAGTCCACGACTCAACTCCGTACAATAGTATAGGAAAGATATAACATAGTAGTAACCTGATTTTTATGGGTGTTAATAAATCATGACATTTGAATAGCTTGACCATTTTTTGAAATGTAGATTTGACTTTCTCTATCCTACATTTAATTTCTAAGGAATGGTCCCAATTTTTACTCTTTCTGTTCATTGACCTGAATGCTTTATGGTAATCAATGAACCATGCATATATATCGCAGTTCACATCTCTACATCGTTGAAATAGCACTTTTATGCTAAAGAGAGCCTCTCTCGTACCCACTGCATTCTGAAAACTAAACTGTGTACTACGTATATATATATATATACATATATATATATATATATATATATATATATATATATATATATATATATATATATATATATATATATATATATATATATGTCTATAATATTCTTTGATGTATGATTTTTAGAAATAACTTTAAAAGATGGTTCATTAAGCTGATGGTCGGCAAATCACTGCAGGATACGGATTTTGTTTTCTTTGGTACAGCAATAAACGTCGGCGTGACTTCAGCCATGTTCTTGGTTCATTAAATATTTTTATTAGGAGTTGAGTACCGTTGGTGTTAAATAGTTTTATGATAAGCATGCGCATTGTCAGGTCCAGGAGCTTTGCCATCTTTTTTTTGTAATATTGCCTTTTCCACTTCATTTGATGTGATTTGTAAGTAGTCATTACATATGTGGGATGGAGGTTGTTGGGATCTACTATCATCAGAGTTCTTTGATAAACTTGGTCCATATGCAAATTTCTTGATTTTTATCTGTGATGATGTTTCCCTGTTGATCTCGCAGTTTGTTAGCTGTATTTAATTTCCAAAGACCAGCTGCTTGTTTATACATTTTAAACGTATCGTGTTTTTCTTCCAATAAATATATTTCTTCACACTGTGATTTTAACCAATTTTCTTTGGCCTTTCGTATTTGTGTTCTTATTTGTCTGTGAGTATTGTTGTACACTTTTTTGTTGTTCTTTGATTTTTTTCTTTTTTCCATGAGTTGCAGTATCTTGTCATTCATCTGACTGTTCTTTTTCTCTTTTTTCTATTAGATGTTCTTCTCTGATCTTTAAAAACGTCTCTTTTGCTTACTTACATTTTAGTCTTCTCATATCGCATTTTTGTTACTATTCTTTTTTGTAACCTTCTTAAATCTAAACCTATTTTTACCATTAACAGGAACATCATCTGACGATATGTCAGCACCATATATTTGCTTATATTCAATAAAAATACTTTAATTTCTGATTAGTATGGTTTAAATATTTATTTACTGTAGATGTTATTGGACAACCTATAGGTTTCCAAAAATTGAAAAATCACGTTCATAAATGTATACGTACCCAGTTTTCCAAATGCAATAAATGAAATAAAAGAGAAGTGTAAAAACGTCAATTGTAATATTAGCCATTTTCTAATTTTTATAATAATTCTTATAGCCGACATACGTTTGACTAACATGGTTTGATTTATTTCCTATAATAAGAATGATGACGATGTGCAAAGATCCGGCGGATCGACTGTATCGTTGCAGATTCAATGAAGTAATTTCAATTTATTGGCGATGCTTGAGACCATCTGTTCTGATCACGTCACATCATCTGATGAAAATGGCATGTCCTGTTTCAAAAATCTCGTTATATTTTCTACAGAATTAGTTAGTTAATTTTAATATTGGAAGCTATCGGATGTATGTGTGGGTGATATATAAGAGCCATTGTTTTGTGTTTATGTTCAAAAGTGATTATATTTAAGGTGAGCGATATTATTACTTTAATATCTGACTAAATATTTATTAATTTATGTTTATTTGTTGTACCGTTCCTGTTATTGATTTTAGTTTATTGACTTCGTTTTTTCGAAAAGACTTCATCTTAATATAACGTCTAGAGTACTGATTGTTAAAACTTTTCTCAGTTCTTTAATTTTGTACGTATATATGCCTAAATATCAACATTAATTTGTTCTGTTTGGATATAGGTTTTCTATTGCATTGATTGTGTCAAGTTGCTAAATACCTATAAGTCTTTATTCGGATTCTTATTGCGGTTTTTAATATTACCTTATGATTACACACATTATATTTTCATTGTTTGCTTGATATTTCATATTTTTACTTACACTATTGATTTGGTGTGGTGTGACACAAATTTAATAATTAAACGACAAAGTTGTTATCAAATTTATTATTTAAACGACTGTCAGTATACTTGGAGTAATTTTTTGTTGGCATATATAAATTATTTTTAAACATTTGTATTGTTTTATTTCCATTTTATGCTTAAATATTTTTCGTGCTATATTATTTGTATTATGGCATTTCGTATCTGTCTGCTTGAGTTACCGTAGCGTATTGTGGTAATCATGTCTTTACTCGATGGCTGAGTTTTTCTTTCATATAAAATAATATATTTACTTTTACTTTTCACATCCAAAATATATACTCTAAAACTATATAAACGATATAAATATACTCTAAAAATGTATTTAATTTTATTTTTCTTTGTTAATATACCTGACATATCTTAACATTGAATATTTGATGGTCCTTTACCGGAGTATAAAAAGGATGGTCGACTTTTTTTTGCAGAAATTCACGCCTGTGTACCTTCACGAAGGGAGTTGTACTTAAACCTATTAGTTGATCGTGAGACGGGACCTGCAAAGTGTGCTGTCAACTAGGGTTACGTATATACAGTGCATTCCGTATGTTTTATAAACATGATCAGGGAAAATTGTGATGGCTATCACCATTGTGATGGATAACCTGGTGGCTATTGAAGAACCGTCTATGACCAACATATATTCTTACAGAGACCAATGTTCATTATCCACTTTTAAACAAAAAATTACTTGCTCGTCGTAGATAAACTATAGTATGCAAATATTTACTCTTTCCTTTCGCCTTTCATTTAACGTCTTCTTCGTTCTACGTCAAAATCGGATAAATAACAACGAAGATATAATGTAATGGTCTTTTGACACGTTAGTTGGTTTGAACATAATTTATGGATGGTAAACATTCGTTGGTTAGTCTTCGTCATAATTGAAATACATCTGAATATCGTTGTAAAATGGTAATTGTTGTAGATAAAATATAGTATGCAACAAGTCGAAAAATAGTCATATTGGAGATTTGTGTATAGTAGTGGTCGTTCAGATGTGGCTTGTAGAGAACGTTTTAGTCCTTAGCAGTTTGTGATCATTTAACTCATATCTATGTCGAGTAATAATCGTTAGTTGTTTGGTCATACTGGAAGAATGGTATACATACATACTTTGGTTAAGCCTCATCATAATTGGATTATATAATTGTTGTAGATAAAATATTTAGAATGCAACAAAACGATATCGTATATCAATAATTATATTTGTGAGTTGTGTATAGTAGTTACCGTTTGGAGGATACTTGTAATGACTGCTCAGATGAGATTTATAAGAACCTTCTACGACCAACAAATATTCTTACTGAAGATGGGTAATACAATAACAACTTTAAAAATGAATTATTTGTTCGCCGTAGATAAAATATAGTATGCAAATCTTTACGTTTGTATCTTGCCTTTCATTTAACGTCTCTTACGTCAAAATCGGACCAATAACAAAGGAGATACGATGTAATACTGTTTTGACGATGTCTTTGCATTTGTTTTTTATGATAACATATTCATTAGCACATCCTCTTTCATTTACTGCTTTATACGTAGTAATTAAATCAATAATAACGAAGATACAATGTAATACCGTTTTGGCGATGTCTTTGCGTTTGTTTTTTGTGATAACATATTCATTAGCCCATTCTCTTTCATTTACCGTTTCATACGTAGTAATTGAACCAATAACAACGAAGATACGATATAGTGCAGTTTTGGCAATGTTACCATGTTTGATTTTATTGTTGTCATTTCGATATCGCATCATTTTTCATTTGACGTCTCATATGTGAAAATCGGACCAATAGCAACGGGGATACAATATACTGTCGTTTTGGCAAAGTTTTTGCGTTTTTGTCTTAACATATTCTTTACCACCTCCCCTTTTCTTCGATATCTTGCACGTTGTTGTACGTTGAGCTGTTTAGACGTTACAAGCTTAGTGTCCTTTTAGCAATACGCCGCTGTTTTTTTCTGTGTCTACGTATTCGTTGGCCCCTTCCCTTTCGTTTGATGCCGTTTACGTAGCAATCGGTCCAAAAACACCGAAGATACAATATAGTGCCATTTTGGCAATGTCTTTGCGTTTGTTTTTGTCTTAACATATTCGGTACCACCTCCCCTTTCCATCGATACCTTGCAAGTTGTTGTACGTTGAGCAGTTGAGACGTTACAAGCCTAGTGTCCTTTTGACAATGCTGCCATGTTTTTTTCTATGTCTTCGTATTTGTTGGCCCCTCCCCTTTCCATCGATACCTTGCACGTTGTTGTACGTTGAGCCGTTCAGACGTTACAATCTTAGTGTCCTTTTGGCAATGCCGGCATCTTTGTTTTTTGTATTAGTGTATTCGTTATCCCCTCTTTTTTCCGACAATACCTTGCACGTTGTTGTAGGTTGAGCCGTTTAGACGTTACAAGCTTAGTGTCCTTTTGGCAATGCCGCCATGTTTTTTTTCTTTGTCTACGTATTTGTTGGCCCCTCCCCTTTCCATCGATATTTTGCACGTTGTTGTACATTGAGACGTTTAGACGTTACAAGCTTAGTGTCTTTTTGGCAATGCCGCCATCTTTGCTTTTGTGTTAGTGTATTCGTTACCCCCTCCCCTTTCCATCGATACCTTGCACGTTGTTGTACGTTAAGCCGTTTAGACGTTACAAGCTTAATGTCCTTTTGGCAATGCAGCCATCTTTTTTTTGTCTCAATGTATTCATTACCCCTTCCTCTTTTATTTGACACCTCGCAAGTTACGATCGGACCAATAACACTGGAGATACGAGTTAATGCCGTTTTGGCAATGTATGAGCGTTTGTTTTTTGCTTTAACGTATCTCTTCTCTCCTTTCAGTTACCGCTTCATACGTAGTAATTGAACCGATAACAACGAAGATACGATATAGTGCCGTTTTGGCCATGTTTGTTTTTGTTGTAGTCATATTCGATATCCTTTCCTCTTTCATTTGACGTCTCAGACGTCAACGTCGGACCAATAGCAACGGGGATAAAATATAGTGCCGTTTTGGCTATGCCACCATCTTTGTTTTCTGTGTTAACGTATTCATTACCCCCTCCCTTTAATTTGGCACCTCTTACGTCACGATCCGACGAGCAGTCGCGCCTCCACAACGAAATGAGCCAAAAACGAGCAGAATGGACTTTAGATTTTCTTATGGAGATTTACATGGGAAAATGACTGATTTTAAGCTAGAATCCGTATAGCCCCTTACTATTTAAATATCTAAAAAATTGTAAGGAACTTCAAAAAGGGGGTTTCAAATTTGACAGTTTTTTGACGTTTTTTTCCTTCATGATATTGTATTACAATTAACAACAATTTGCCACATCTATTTTTTTAAACCGAAGGCTACTGCAGGGAGAAAATAGCTAAGGGATTTTTTAAAACGTGACAAGAATATTTCTTTTCGAATGCCAGAATGTGTATCTGCAGATAAAATCAAAAGATTTACTAAAGGAAATCTTAAGAAACTTTATGATATTCTGGAACCAGAACCAAAAAAGATAAAATTTAATCCAAGCAGGGTTTATAATGTTGACGAATCCGGGATAACAGCAGTTCAACGTGAGCGTACTATAAAGTTATAGGCTTAAAAAGAAAATAGCAGATTGGATCATTAACAAATTTGGAAAGAGGTTTGCTTGTTATGGTTATAATATTGATAAACGCAAATTGGCATTACATTCCCACAATAATGATTGCACCTCCTGAAGCAATTGGGAGATGTCTTCCTTCTGGATAGATTCAGTCCTAGTCATTTATGCAGTGGATGGATCATTTTATTTCATATACTAAGCCATCCGTTGAAGACCTGTCATTTTAATTTTAGACGAACACTATTCGCACACAGGAAACTTGGATGTCATTAATAAGGCTCGAGAAAATAACATCATCCTAATATTTGCCTACCTTCACACTCAACTCGTTAGATACAACCTTTAGATGTAGCCTTTATGGGACCTGTTGGGGTAAAATCTCTTGTTTGGATAAAACTCGCTTGCATAAAATTGATACACTAGTTTCTACTTTATTTTTACTGAAGCAAACTTACAAACAGCTGATTACAAAAACTGTACTTCTACTCTCAAATAAAGTCTACAGCCATCTTGATCTTCTTTTTCTTTCTGTGCGTCTGCTGTCACTTTTCAACCAAGGGTGTGGACACCTGCACCCACTCTAACCACAACTTGCACTCATGTTTAATTCTCCGTAACATAACGGCCGCCTTGAAACGTGTTAACACTTTCAACTATATCCTGCGCTTCAGTCGGTAATATACAAAGTTTTGATACGGGTCGTTTAAACATTTTATTGTTTATGCGGACTGTTACCACTCGCACCACTCCATCAGTTTCTGGATTAACTTGTTCGACCTTAGCCATTGGCCAACTTAGGGTTGGAGTCTGTTCATGTATCACTAGGACAATATCCCTTGGTTGGATGGTTCTCTCGAAATCCATCTTCTCCAAAAATGCTGGACAATTTTTTGTAATCGCTCGAAACGCCTGAGACGATTTTCTGGTATTTAACTGACATCCCTGTCTGGCAGCGAAACTAAACTTCTTCCCAGAAGAAGGTGGGAGTCAAAGGATTTAACTGATCAGGAGAGGGTGTTATAGGGCAGAAAGGACGTGAATTAAGAATTGATTTGACCTGAACTAGTACTGTGTGAAATTCTTCTAGATTTAAATGTGCTTCTCTCACAACCCTCTTAAAATGAAATTTAAAACTGTTAACCCTGCTTCTCAGATTCCTCCGGAATTTGGCGCTCTGGAAGGTATGAAATACCAATATATTCCTTGTTCGGTCAAGTAACTATTGAATTCTTCCGATATCGGTTGATTTTCGAGGAAGTTATTAAGACCTTGTAATTCCTTTTTTGCACCTTTTCCATTATCTGAATAAACCTTACTTGGTTTTCCACGTCTGCTTACAAATCGTCTAAAAGCAGCTAGAAAACAAGCAGTGGTTAGATCAGATGTAACCTGTAGGTGCACAGCCTTTGTCGACAAACATACAAATATACATACATAGCTTTTTATTAATTTAGAAACTCTAGTCAATCGATCTTTTAACAAAAACGGACCATCGAAATCGGTCCCCATATTAATGAAAGGTAAATATTGTGTTATTCGTTTAGCTGGTAATTCTCTCATAATGTAATTATCAGGTATAGGTTTTGCTCTAACGCATGAGATACAGTTCCTAACAATTCCCTTACAAATATTACATTCAGATATTGGCTAAAACCTTTCTCGAATGGAAGCCAACAACATAGTTTTCCCACAATACATCAATCGTTGATGCTTAGATTTTAAAATGAAACATGTTAGTACATGTTTAGGTGACACAATTATTGGATATATTTTTTATCGTATTCGTAGGTTGACTTTTGCAACCGGCCACCCACTCGTATAATACCATTCTCTAAAAATGGGTTTAAAGATAATAAGGTACTATTGCGTTTCAATCTTAAACCCTTACTTAATCTTTCAAAGTTTTCAGGAAAATACTTCTCTTGTGCCAAGGTTACTAATGTCAAGTGCGTCTCTTAATTCATTACTAGTAAATAAGCCCATTATTTTTTCCTTATCTCATAAATCTTTCACCTTTAGCCTTAATTTACAATTGAATATAAATCCGCAATATACGCTGTTACTCGTATAAGTATAATCGCAAAGTTTATTCAAATTTGAAAAACGTGTGAACAAATTAAAATTATCAATGAATATTGAGTGATAAGCAGTAGCCTTTTGCTCTGGTAAACCTTCAAAATTTAGGATTTTACTAGATATAAATTCTTTTAGATCATTTTTAGTTAGCCAATTGGGACCATTCCACCACAAATTTGACATAAGTATCTCATTAACGCTCATATCCCTAGAGACGAGATCCGCGGGATTTTGATCAGTCACTACATAATACCAATCACTCACATCTGTTAGTTGTTGAATTTTATTTACACGATTTGCTGCAAATAATTTCCACTTACTAGCTGGACCTTTTATCCATGATAATGCTATCTGTGAATCCGAATAAAAATAGCACTTATCAAACTTAATTTGTAAATCCTTTATTGTTCTTTGTGCCAGCTGTGCTAATAGCAACGAAGCACATAGTTCTAATCGCGGTATAGTTAATAACGTTTTAACTGGTGCTACTCTAGATTTTGAACATAAAAATTTGGATATATATTGACCTGATTGAACTTGACACCTAATATATATACAACAACCGTAATCCTTTTGGCTAGCATCGCCAAATCCATGCAATTCCACAGATACATACGTAGACACTGTAACCATTCTGGGTATGGTAAGATCAATAATCTTCATTAAGTCGTCCTTGAAATTCAACCATACATTAACTATCTCTTCGGGAAGATTCTCATCCCAATCGAACCGCCCTTGCCATAGTGATTGCATTAATAATTTCAAAACTATTACAATAGGACCGAGTAGACCTACAGGATTAAAAATCTGCGAAATAGACGACAATATAACGCATTTAGTGATAGCTTGGTAAGTTTTAAGTACTGGCATGGAATATTTTATGGAATCAGATTCAAAGTCCCATAATATCCTATTGTTTATATTTAAGATGCCTGATTCTAAGCTCGTATCTACTTGGAATTTGGTCAATAATTATCTTTTGTTACATAGCCATTTTATGAGTTGAAATCCTAAACTCGCTAGAATGGATGTCACTTGGATGTGTGCTTGTATTGTAAAGCCAGTAATTCATGCTTACTATCTGCTCCTTCTAGATAATCATCCATATAGAAAGACCTTTTTATCGATTCACTCGCCTTAAGATTACTTATTTCATGTTCACTTGCTAATTGTTTTAAACAGCTTACAGCTAAATAAGGAGCTCAAGCCATACCATACGTCACTATCTCAAAAATATTCTTTGTAGTTTACGTTGTTCGGGAGCTACGTGAATCATTCGATACATCTTTGATATATGTGCAGTCATAACAAATTAATACTTTCGAAACCGGAGAACTATTGAAAAAATATCATCTTGCAAGGTCGGTCCCACACATTGTGCCTCATTAAGAGACAGACCGGATTTCGATTTCATGAGCATCAAATACTACTCGAACACGTGTAGTTTTACTTGTTTCGCGAACAACTGCATGATGAGGCATATAATAGTAAGCTAATTTTTGCCCTTCTTCTTCATCAATCGCACTCATATGTCCCGATTGTAAGTACTCTTGCATAAACATATCATAATCGCGTTTTAGCTCGGGATTTTTTAAGAGCCTACTCTCTTGTGTAAAATATCTTTGTAAAGCACTCTTACGTAAATCACCTAGATCTGTTAAATTTTCCTTAAATGGAATCGATACAATGAATTTATTGTCCGCTGATCGCTTGAATGTATTTTTGAAATATGTTTCGCAATATTGCTCTTCTTCTGAAATAAACATTTTTAAACTAGAATGAATATCTTTTATCTCCCAAAATTTCAACAATATTTTACAATAGCCTGCTTCCGGCTCAACTCGCTGGAAAAATTGCTAGCATACTTTTCTACTTGGCTAGACGTTGAGCTTATTGCGCCGCCTAAGATCCATCCTAATTTTGTCTCTTGTAGAACAACTTTGCTATCTTCTAATTGAATCCTGTCCAATTGTAATATTTCCAAGAATACAGATGATCCTATTAACAGATCAATTTCTCTCGCTCGATTGTAAGTATGGTCAGCCAATTTAATATCCTGGTATTTTTAAAACGTTTTTATTAAATGAGGTGGTGGTAGGTCACTTGTCAGTAATATTTTTTAACACTTAACAATCAATAACTGAATTGAAATCGCTTGTACAAGAAGATATATTTAGCTTCACTTGATTATTTACTTGGATATCGCTTGCCCTACTCTTAATATTTTAAAATTAACCGACTCCATACTTATATATATATATATATATATATATATATATATATATATATATATACTATATATATATATATATATATATATATATATATATATATATATATTGTTATGCTATTTAAATTGTATTATATTGCTTATTTAGAAAAAATCCTGTCTATATTTATTAAATGATCTAATCTCCAATTAATCACAATAAATCAGCATTAATTAATTACAATCTCAGGCTATTTAACTTGTACTATTTACCTTTGATCGTGGATTCAAAATATTTTCCAATTGGCTTCCTAATTAGGATAGGTAATATGACCTGAATAAAATACATAGAATTTCAACTGAACTATATGTGAGATGTCCTTTATTTTAATGAAATTTTTTATAACAATCAATCCTGTAATATTTGCAATATACTAACTTTAAATATATGAGAAGTTGTTTTCTATCATGGACCCAAATGTTATTTTACATTGATTTTTAATATGTGTTATAACTAAGCTCTTTTTATATATATTTTTTTAATGATCGCAACATTAACTGTCTATTATTTATTCAATTTATTTAATTAATACATGAAAACCACACTCCTGCTCTAATGAAAATTTGACTGACCTTTCTTTCTCTGCCGTTGCAATTCTATGGCCACGCCACAAAAAAAAATCCGTTCTCTGCTTCTGCTCCTATTGTGGTCCAGATGACGTACACCTTTCTCCTATCTGTCCTTGTATCTGCAACCCAACAACTCGTGTTAGTCTATGCAGCCTCCTTTTGAGCCAATCTCCGCGCCTGTTTATAACTCCAAAGGTTTCCGGCTTCGTCTGATATTAATATTCTTATACCCTTTGGTTTTTCTATCTCTCTGTACCCCGTTCCTCACACTGGTCAGCTTTTACACAGCAAATAAACACACCCGGTGAATTACGTCTTCGGGACTTCAAACAAACACAAATCACAAAGCTCCTTCCTTCTTGGACGACGAAAACTGACTAACTCCTTTTTTCCTCTCTCCTGTCTCATAGCCAAAACCACCACCTCCTTGCATTCAAAAATTGACCAATAAAATTCATCCACCTCTGTGACGTATATCGTTACCAACCAACTCTCTCTATAAAACGTCATTCGGGTAATTCCAGAAAACAACATTCTTTAATTATTCTAACTAAATCTATCTGCTTTACAAATATTTCTTATTAAGAGCTACAAACGATACCTGTTTCTCAATTCAATGTCTTTTGTTAATAAACTTTTACCGATATAATCTTTCGGGGAGAAAAACCAACGCAAATCCCGGTCTATTGTTTAAACACTTTCTATATACACTTTTATTCCGGGTAAATCCATTCCACAATAACCGACTTATTTAAATTTCTTATCGATAATATTTGAAAGTCTTGTCTCTGAGGCCTAATGAACAATTCTTCGAACAACTTAAAATACATATTTTGTCTTATACAGGATGTTTGAAAATTTATATGCCCGTGTCTTTATGAAATATCAATAATTTTAATTTTTATTTAAGTAATAAAATTTGTATATCGGTTTTTTATTGCTTATGGACATTCAAAAGTACAACAAATCCCCGCCTTTGTAATCGATAAAATTTATCAATCTATGCAACTAAATTTTCTCGAGGCAAACTAAAACGCACTTCCTGTATGCTAGCTGTACTTATGCTACGTATTATCCTATCCTACTATCTACTTTATACAAATTTAAATCTTCATTCGTGATATTTATATACATCATGGATATTATAAATACCTCTGATCTTTTCAGAATCCATATGTTTCAACTCATAGCTGTTTACTCCATCTTCGTTGTTTACTATGTATGGCCCTTCGAAAACAGGCATCAATTTTGCGCAAATGCCGCTCTGAAGATTTGACACTCTTAATGCTCTTACCATTACTTTGTCACCCTTTTGGAAAGTTACTGGTCTTCGTTTCCTATTATGACCCTGTCTATGGATGTATTTCTCATTGCTTCTTCTTAATCTCCTCTGAACCGTTTCTATAACCTGTCGATACTCTCTTTGTTCTGGATCTTCCCACGGTCTTATCGGCATGACGCCTTTCATGATGTATTCTGGTGTTTCTTTCGTTACTGTACTTGGCATGGAATTTAGGTACATCTCTATTTCTCCCAATTTTCTGTCCCATCGCCGATGTTGACCATCCGTTGCAATGCGAAGAAATTTCGTTACCTCTTGTATAAATCGCTCAGAAGGATTACTCTGGGGATGCCTGATGCTTACAAAGTTCGTCTCGATTTCCCTTTCTCTAAGCTGTCTCTTGAAACGATCATTTCGGAAGTACGTTGCATTGTCTAGTAAAATTTTTCTTGGGCGTAGCGTAGCGATGAAATTGTCTATTTGTCTCAATATTTCTTCCCCTTTTGTGGTGCGGCAACTATATAATTTCACGTATTTTGAGAACACATCCACCATCACCAGAATATGCTTGTTCCTTTGCGTGGTCACAATTAGATCGCTTAACATGTCGATGGCTATAATGTCCAGGTTGTTCCGGGATACAATGCTCTTTGCAATATTTTCGTTTTTAAAATTTCTGCTCTTGTATTTCTGGCATACTTCGCATTTCTGTGTGATCTCTTTTGCAATGCGGTAATCTTGTCGACTGATGTAGTTTTTCCTAAACACAAGCCATACCTTTCTACTGCCAATATGTCCATTTTCCTCGTGTAGTTTCTTTATGATTCTTTCTGCCAATGTCGGTGTCACTAAATATAATTCCTTTCCGTCTATTCTCCTAAAAAATATCTCGTTTTCTAGCTCTGCTCTTCTCTTTTCTCTTTCTTCTAGGCCTTCCTGGTCGGTCCTTATCTCATTTAACGAAAATATCCCTTCGTCTTGTGTCAATATATTCAATCCCACATGTAATGTAATTGTCTCCTTTTTTCCTGTATCTTCGTCCCGTATTAAAGCGTCAGCTATTATGTTGTCTTTCCCTTTGATGTATCGAAATTGGAAATCATACTCTTGTAAGAGCAGAATGCCTCTGTGTATTCTGTTATTTACTAATCGATTCTTCATGATGTGTATCAATGCTGCATGATCCGTTTCGATGGTGAATTTAGCTCCCAATAAGTAAAACCTTAATTTGTTTACGCAAAATAGTACACTGGCGAATTCCAACTCGGTGACACTGTATTTTCTCTCATGTGTTTTAGTCACTCGAGATATAAAACATATCGGAACCTCTTGGCCGTTTTGTATTTGCGACAACACTCCTGCAAATTTCTGTATCGACGCATCCGTACGGAGTATAAACGGCAAATTGTAAATAGGGTGATATATTTTCGTTCCTTTAGCAAATTCTTGTTTCAATATTTTGAAAGCTTCCTCCTGTTCTTCTTTCCAATTCCATTTTGTCCCTTTCTTTAACAATTTTATTAAAGGAATTTCTTTTTGGCTTAAATCGGGAATTAATTTCTTGAAATAATTTATCGTACCGAGAAACCCTCGCAATGTTTTTAGATTTATTGGTCTTGAGTATTCGTCGATGAGCTTTACTCTGTCCTCTTCATTTTCCTTTGTTTTTTTTTTGTTGGGCTCGTCTCATCTTTTGAGGAATCCCAGGTTTTTTTTTCTTTGATCTTTTTCTGACCTTTTCCCCTCTTTCTTCCTTTTCCTTTCTTCGTCACCAGGTTCATTTCCACCGTTTGTTCTTTCTCTGATTCGTCCGTAATTTGTTTATCTTGTTCCTTATCCTGTTCTTCTTCTTTTTCCTTTGTTATTTTCATTGTATTGGTTTTGAAGTCGATCACTACATGTTTTTCCGTTAATTCGTCAACGCCTGCAATCATGTCATGTGACATATTCGGCATTATTACACATTGAAGTGCATACATATTTTTTTTCAATCGTACCATTACTCGTATACCTTCATTTATTGTTGCCAATGTCCGTTTATTTGCGCCCACTAAATTCACCCTAGGTATTTTATAAATTAGACTTGTTAAATTTACTTCTTCGATTAATTTTCTGTTGACCAGTGTTATTTCAGAGCCTGTGTCTATCATAATTTTAATTGGTTTGTCATTTATAAATCCATCCACAAATTTTAAATTAACTCCATTTCTCTTTTCATTGTTTCCTGCCAGTTTAATAAATTCCTTGGGGTGACAAAAAATTCCTGTTTGTTTCTTCGTTTTTAGTGAGCGCCTTCTTGAAAACACGCCTGTTGTTCTTCTGTGTTTTCTCGCCCGTCATCTTCTCTCTCATATTCATTTTCTTCTCTTTGCATATTATTTATTTCTCTTCTGTTCTCTTTTGGTCTATCATTCCCGTATCGGTTACCGCGAGATTCCTGTTCATTCCGTGGGTTATTGTATCTGTTTCCTTGGTATGGGCGGTTATTTCTACTCTGATTTTCCCGATCCCTGTTTTCATTCCATCTCTGGGTTCTGGGTTCATAATTCTCTCTTCCGTTCGGTCTATTTTCGTATCCCCGTCTAGGTATGAATTTTCTTGCGGTCTTCTTTCTCTTCTTTCATGCCTACGTGATTCTCTCATTTGCAAAAATTGACATAAGCTGTCAATGTCCTTGTAATTTTGGAGATTTATGTGGTCTTCCAAGGTATCTTCAAAGTGTCGCGATATCAACTCTACCAATTGTTCTGATGAATAATTATATTGCAAATGTTTTGCATTATTATAGAGTTGTAATGCGTACGTCTTTTCTGATACGCCCATCCTCTCATGGTATTTTCCATTTTGTAACTCTTTATTTACTTGTAGTTGCTGGATTTTTCCCCAGAAATAATTTAAGAATCTTCTCTCAAAATCTTGCCAATTGTCAAATTCTTCTTCCTTGTTGACAAACCAAAGATTTGCCTCTTTTTTGAGATGGTTTCTGATGGTTTCCTTTGCTGTTGCAAACGGTCCTATGTATTTGACTTTTTCCTTTAGGTTGTTTATAAAAGGCACTGGGTGTAGTTTCCTTATATCCCCGCCAAATCGTACTTTTACGTCTTCTGTGCTATGTACGATGACTTCCTTTCTTTCTACTCCTCTTATCTCCATCTCTGCAATTTGTTTAAATCTCCTTTCCGTTTCTTTCCGGTCTTCTTGTAGCGCATATTCAAATTTTATTTCTATCTGTTCTAATTCCCTTTCTTGCATACTCTGAATATCCTTAATTTTAGTTTCGATTTCTTCTCTCTGCAATTCTAGTTTCCTCTCTGTTTCTTCCCTACTTCTTTCTAAACAGACTTTTATTTCGTTTTCATATTTGTCCATACGCGTTTCCATTTTTTGTTCCATTTTTCTTTGATTTGCTTCCAAATTGTCCAATTTTTGTTCCGTTCTTTGTTGTGATTCATCCATCTTCTGTGATTGGAGTTGCATCATCTGTATTAATTTTTCTATTCCCGATTCTTGTTTTTCTGTCTCCATTACTGTTGTGTCTAATACGTCTTCCTGGTCTGAATATTCTTCCTGTTCTGATTTATCTTCTTGTTTTTTGTTCTCTTTGCTCTTGTTTCTTGTGTTTGGCATTTATTATGTTTTTATCCCCGCCAAATATAAAATTCTGCTGGTCTGTTGCAACAAACGGGACTTTTCTTGTTCAAATGTAATAACTCTTGAGTACGAGTATCAAATTTCAATATCCCACAAATAAATCAAATGGTAAAATATCAAATGTCAAAATCAATCAAATAAATCAAGTATGGTAAAATTATCAAATGTAAATATCACACAAATAAATCAATTATGGTAACCTATAAATTGTCAATATCATGAATAAATCAATTATGGTAAATTGTATCTTAAAAAAAAATATATAAATCTTTATGTCCTCAAATTTTACATAATATTTCACTTTATCCACGGCATATAAACTTTCAAATATCTGCTCGTCTACTCCTATCCTTTTAAATTTGCCAACTAGAAATATTTTTCAAAGCTTTACACGTTGGGGGCCATTTTGTTATGCTATTTAAATTGTATTATATTGCTTATTTAGAAAAAATCCTGTCTATATTTATTAAATGATCTAATCTCCAATTAATCACAATAAATCAGCATTAATTAATTACAATCTCAGGCTATTTAACTTGTACTATTTACCTTTGATCGTGGATTCAAAATATTTTGGAATTGGCTTCCTAATTAGGATAGGTAATATGACCTGAATAAAATACATAGAATTTCAACTGAACTATATGTGAGATGTCCTTTATTTTAATGAATTTTTTTATAACAATCAATCCTGTAATATTTGCAATATACTAACTTTAAATATATGAGAAGTTGTTTTCTATCATGGACCCAAATGTTATTTTACATTGATTTTTAATATGTGTTATAACTAAGCTCTTTTTATAATTTTTTTTTTAAATGATCGCAACATTAACTGTCTCTATTATTTATTCAATTTATTTAATTAATAAATGAAAACCACACTCCTGCTCTAATGAAAATTTGACTGACCTTTCTTTCTCTGCCGTTGCAATTCTATGGCCACGCCACAAAAAAAAATCCTTTCTCTGCTTCTGCTCCTATTGTGGTCCAGATGACGTACACCTTTCTCCTATCTGTCCTTGTATCTGCAACTCAACAACTCGTGTTAGTCTATGCAGCCTCCTTTTGAGCCAATCTCCGCGCCTGTTTATAACTCCAAAGGTTTCCGGCTTCGTCTGATATTAATATTCTTATACCCTTTGGTTTTTCTATCTCTCTGTACCCCGTTCCTCACACTGGTCAGCTTTTACACAGCAAATAAACACACCCGGTGAATTACGTCTTCGGGACTTCAAACAAACACAAATCACAAAGCTCCTTCCTTCTTGGACGACGAAAACTGACTAACTCCTTTTTTCCTCTCTCCTATCTCATAGCCAAAATCACCACCTCCTTGCATTCAAAAATTGACCAATAAAATTCATCCACCTCTGTGACGTATATCGTTACCAACCAACTCTCTCTATAAAACGTCATTCGGGTAATTCCAGAAAACAACATTCTTTAATTATTCTAACTAAATCTATCTGCTTTACAAATATTTCTTATTAAGAGCTACAAACGATACCTGTTTCTCAATTCAATGTCTTTTGTTAATAAACTTTTACCGATATAATCTTTCGGGGAGAAAAACCAACGCAAATCCTGGTCTATTGTTTAAACACTTTCTATATACACTTTTATTCCGGGTAAATCCATTCCACAATAACCGACTTATTTAAATTTCTTATCGATAATATTTGAAAGTCTTGTCTCTGAGGCCTAATGAACAATTCTTCGAACAACTTAAAATACATATTTTGTCTTATACAGGGTGTTTGAAAATTTATATGCCCGTGTCTTTATGAAATATCAATAATTTTAATTTTTATTTAAGTAATAAAATTTGTATATCGGTTTTTTATTGCTTATGGACATTCAAAAGTACAACAATATATATAATTTTTCACAAAATCTCCTTGTTACAAAGTTGCTTTGTGAACAGACCCCTACACTCATGTAAATTACCTTGACTGTCCTTAATATTGACCAAGGCTGTTGACAGAAGCTCTTGTGATGTCATCATTTTCTCGCTAAAACACGTATGACTACTTTCTACTTGTGTATTATTTTGATTTTCACATGTACTTTGTAATGTTCGATTGTCATTGTTACTAGTTCTGCAATTATCGCTAGATTGTTTATAATTATTATTTTCCCTTATATTATCGCTTGATGTCCTAGTATCCCTAGAACTTTCGACATTCAGAAGACTGTTATGTCGATCTCCGCAAGCTTTACAACCTGAATGCCTACAACTTATAATGTCATGTCCGGGTCTTAAACAATTCTTACATAGATTTAATTTACGAATCTCAGGTAACCGCATAGCTGGGGACAAGTTTAAAAACTTTTCACCGAAAAATATGTTTTCCTTTACAAAAATAACAAGTTAACGCACCTGATCCTGCTTGATAAGTACTTACAAATGCATTCCTTTTATTGTTATTGAATTTGTTATTAAAACCTTTAAGTTGAACCTTTTCTTTTGTATTATCATGAACTACATTTGAAACTTCAAGCTTCTCTAATAATTCACATCTTTGTTTTAAGAATTTATTAAAATCAATCATTGTGGGCAAATCACCCTCAATTCTAAATAGCTTCCATTCACGACGAGTATATTTATCTAACTTAATTAGTAAACAAATAAATCAATAACCTATCCCACATGTTTACATTTTCACCTAAAACTTGCAATGCTCGCAAATTCTTAGTAAAGCTATCATAAAATGATCTCAAACTTGCATGACTTTTTGTATAACAGGATATTCAAATAATTCTTGTATATGACTATGGATTAATAAACTCGTTTGATCGTAGCTATCTTTTAACAAATCCCAGGCTATTATATAATTATTCTCGGAAACTAAAATTGATTCTATAAGCCCTAATGCTTCATCACTCAAACATGATCGTAAATAATAACATTTTTGAATATTAGACAATGTACTGTTATCACCAACTAAGGCTTTAAATGAATCTCTGAACTCTATCCAATGTTGGAAACTGCCACTGAATTTTGGCAATTTTATCGCGGGCAAACACAGCTCTTGAGCGATTTTTTAAATTGGAGCATCGCATAAATTATAACCTGAAGAGCCTGCACTATTGCTACTATAAAATTTATCAAGTCTTGACTTCATATTACTTATTGGTGCAAAGTATAGTTTTTCAAAGCATTCCCTCTCGTCCTCTTGTAATCCAGATTCCGCCGTCTTAGTTAATTCTATTGCTTCTTGCTTTATATTAAATTCTGCGTATATCTATATAGACTTTGTCTAACCTTACCTATAATTCTATGGCGGTTCTATCGTCTAAATGCGCCGAAAGGCTCTCGAAAAACTTACTCTGCCTAGACAGTTGACCTTTTAATATTCCCCTTTCCCTTATTAATCGGTTAATTTCGGCATGCATCTTAGTACTAGTTCAACTTAAATAAAACTCAATTCGATATATAGGAAATATATGGTAACGGTAAATAAAATGGGAAAGTATAAGGAAAAACTCTTTTTGAAAAACCTTTGTTGAGGTTAATTTACACGTGTTTCTAATCGCCTGCACCGGTTTTTTTCACTATTCGTCTCGTTGGACCAGAAATCTTCTTCTTCTTCTTCTTTATAAGTAATTCTGCTTGTTCATTGACGGATTAAAACCTCTACAAAAGGTTGTCACTTCATCTTTTGCGCGGTTGTCCGATACTTCTTTTGCCGATTGGTGACTTATCTCTTGCTATTTTGACGACACGGGTCTCCTTCATTATGCTTATGTGGTTATTCCTTTCTTTTTTCTATTTTGTGTCTTTTGTGTAAAGGTATCTTCTAGAATTATGTCAATCCTACCAGAATATAATAGTTCAAAACAAAATTAGAATGATTTTTTTTGTAAACAGTAGCGGTTGAAAAAATGTATCCCATATTAGGTGACTCTCCTCTAGACCTCGTAATAACCATTCACAATTGTTTTTCCTTGTATATCTCTTCAGTCTCACCGTTGTCACCAATGTTACACTTCTTTAAAATAACTTTTATTTAACACCAACAGTATTGCAATACTTTTTATTGCATTATGTTTGTTTATAATACCCTAATGACATCTATAAACTTAAAAACTCCAAAACTTTATCCAAACTGTCAACATCTGTTGTTATACATTTTCTGACGTTCCAGGCTGCACTAGATATTTCATGATTTTTCGATTTCATCTTGAATATTCTAGAATTTTAATACTTCTTCTTTCTAAATAAGGGACTGTTTCTATGTGGGATAAATCTTACGGAACAATAAATTAAATAAAGAACAGTAGAAAACCTTTGATTTCTTTTTACAAGAAAACCATGCCCGCTACAAAAAAAGTTCGTCAATTAGTGATTATTAGTCTCTATCTTTCAATAAAATATTCTACACACTTTTTATGGAATTATTAACAAATGTGCACTTTTAGGTTCCCCTATTTCTGTTAAAGGAACATGCTGTTGTATTACTTGCCTTTATAGAAAATGAAAGATCAGTAATATATACAGCTATTAAAACAAAGAAACCGTATGAATTAGAATCGACTAATGTTCAAGATAAAGAAAAAATGGCGCTGTTAGGAGTTATTAAATCTGTAATCGAAACACCTAGAATAAAAGGGCTCGATGAAGTGGCTGGTCTTTGGGAAGTGAAGAAATTGTTAAAAAATCTTGTGATTTTACCAAAAACTCAACCTCAACTATTCAAAGATAGAAAATGCTTTAACAGCATATTACTTTTCGGTCCACCTGGAACAGGCAAAACACACCTCGTTCATGCATTAGCCCATGATGCTGGAGCTTTGTTATTTTGTGTCACTGTAGGAAATATGTTATCACCTCTCGTTGGTCAATCGGAAAAGTAAGTTGTAAATAATTACCGTTATACCTAAAATTAAACTTTCTTGTTTTCTGTTGTTCTAAACATTAGTAATATATGAGTATCGGGTTTTTTAGTCACAGGCCATTTCTAGCAACTTTTTTGTGATCTATTATGAATGTTCAAGAAACTTAAATTATTTTTTAGATTAACGCTTTCTTTGGTTGTTGTTTTCTTTAAACTGGTTTATAGGCATTAGGTTCGCTTTAGTGTATACTTTTTATTTCATATTTTAAAATGTTTTATAAAAAAATAGTTCCCGATTTTTTTTTGCGCTGTTAAACATTTTAGGGTTTTTGATTCTGGTTTTTAGTTCCTTAATCTACCAAAATGTCAATTTTTATTTTTCCTGATATAGTGTCATTTATTATGGTATACAGACATCCTCTGACGTTGAATACTTGCTTGCAGGTTACTATTGTAATGGAGTTATGTAGGTATTAAGTTTTGTTTCCCATTTTAATATTTACTAAGATATGGTGGCAATTGCTTCACCATATATTAGAGCCTATTGTCATAAATTCATAACAACTATGCCTTACAATGAAAAAATACCTTAGGTTAATGGCGTCCAGTAAATATCCAAGCTTTAAAAATATTTCAAAAAGTTCATCATCTATAATGAGGTACTCAACGAATTAAACAAATAAATGACTGTTAGAACGATTATTGTAAAATTATTCATTGATTCATCTTAATGAAACTTCTTCGAACGAACTTCAAAAATAAAATTCAAATAATCACTTTTATTTAAAAATTTGTTACCTTTCATTTTGTTGTCATATACATTCAAGTTAGCTTTTTAGTGGTTTACCAATTGTGTTTTTCTCCGAATTCTTTGCTGCTTCCACATTTTTTTTATGTTCTCTTTATTTAAAAACTGGTTTTTGACATTAAATTTGTTATAGTGTTATATTTTTCTTGTTCCACATTTTAAATGTTTTGTAAAAATTTAGTTCCCATTATTTTCTCCTTAAATACTATTGATTCTGGTTCTATAGTTCACTTAATCTGTCAATATATAAATTTTGGTTTTTCCCAAAATAATGTCATTGAATATGTTAATGCTATATATACCTATATATATATATATATATATATATATATATATATATATATATATATATATATATATATATCTATATATATATATATATATATATATATATATATATATATATATATATCTATATATATATATATATATATATATATATATATATATAGGTCTTTATTTATACATCTTTTTTATCATTTATTGCATTATTTTTTTTTATTTGTATAGACTCTAGAAGCTCTCTCTTCTTCCTGTTGGGTTCACTTTTTAGGATCTTGGTTTTCTTAAAATCAAATTTATGTTTTTTTTCGTTTTCATGTTTTGTGAGGGCGGTTGAGTTTTTTTTGTCGTATTTGTGGGAATGCATTCTTGAGTTAAGTAGCTGACTGGTTTGTCCAATATTAGCTCCATCATAATTCGAGCAGGGAATTTCATATACAACATGCGATCTTTTTAATAGAGAGGGTTTTGTTTTTAATCTTGTAAAATTCTTTTTCAAACGATTGTGCCCTTTATGAACAACCGTAATATTATGTTTGGACAGAAGATTTGCAATTTGTTCTGATAATCCTTTTATATAGGGAAGAGACATATAGTTTTTCTTTACCGTGTTGGTTTCATTGTTATTATTGTTATTGTAAAATTTATGCAGTCGAGATTTGAAAGTGTTGTCGATAAGGTGGTGTGGGTATGAATTAAGTGTTAGTGCTGTTTTTGCTTTTTTAATGGCCTGAGGTCTATTGATAGGATCGGATAATCTAATAGCTTTATCGGCGAGTCCGATAACTACTGATTTCTTTTGAGACAGGGGATGATGAGAGTTGAAATTCAGATATCGACCATGTTTTTTTGGTGTACCATGAAGTAGTTATAGGTTTTCTCTATGTAATGTCAGGTCCAGAAAATTAATTTGATAATTTTTTTCAATTTCTAATGTGAATTTTAGTTTTTGGTGAAAGTTATTGAATTCATTTAGTAAAATATCCATTTTATCCTCTGGTGCTGCGCTCAAGCAGTCATCAATATAGCGATAGAAAAAGGTATATCAAAATCTGTTTTATTTAAAATAACTGCAACCTATTGTTTCATGCATTCAGTCTCCTTTTGAAGCCCCCAAAATATTTGAAGAACATTATTTCCAACGTAATAAATAAAAATCCACACTATTTAAAAGACGCTGATCACCTGAAATTAAAACTCAAAAATATACATTTACCTCCAAATTATAAATTAGTTTCTCTCGATGTGGTATCTTTATACACCAATATTCCAATAGTTTTAGCGAAAGACATTATTAAAAAAAAGTGGAAGATTTTGATATACCTTTTTTCTATCGCTATATTGATGACTGCTTGAGCGCAGCACCAGAGGATAAAATGGATATTTTACTAAATGAATTCAATAACTTTCACCAAAAACTAAAATTCACATTAGAAATTGAAAAAAATTATTAAATAAATTTTCTGGACCTGACCTTACATAGAGAAAACAGCACTATAGCTACTTCATGGTACACCAAAAAAACCTGGTCGTCGAGATATCTGAATTTCAACTCTCATCATCCCCTGTTTCAAAAGAAATCAGTAGTTATCGGACTCGCCGATAGAGCTATTAGATTATCCGATCCTATCAATAGACCTCAGGCCATTAAAAAAGCAAAAACAGCACTAACACTTAATTCATACCCACACCACCTTATCGACAACACTTTCAAATCGCGACTGCATAAATTTTACAATAACATTAATAACAATGAAACCAACACGGTAAAGAAAAACTATATGTCTCTTCCCTATACAGAACAAATTGCAAATCTTGTGTCCAAACATAATATTACGGTTGCTCATAAAGGGCACAATCTTTTGAAAAACAATTTTACAAGATTAAAATCAAAAACCCCTCTATTAAAAAGATCGCATGTTGTATATGAAATTCCCTGCTCGAATTGTGATGGAGTTTATATTGGACAAACCAGTCAGCTACTTAACTCAAGAATACGTTCCCACAAATATGACAAAAAAAAACTCAACCGCTCTCACAAAACATGAAAACGAAAAAAAAACATTTTGATTTTGAGAAAACCAAGATCCTAAAAAGTGAACCCAACAGGAAGAAGAGAGAGCTTCTAGAGTCTATACAAATAAAAAAAATAATAATGCAATAAATGATAAAAAAGATATCAAAAATTTGAACAAAATATATTTTAACTTAATTTAAAAACATAAAAAGACAATCTCAGAACGCCTATGATGTTAAAATAACTGATTGTTTAAACGATAAACTAACATCAATAAACAGCACATTAGATTTAAAATACATTTTACATGTAGTGACTTAGTGGGTATGTCCTATGTTTTTAATATTATTTTAATTGTGACGTCTACTTGTTAGTACCGAATTTTTACATGCTTGGTAAGTCAAAAGTTTAACTTTTAAACCGTATTATGTCTGTCATAGAATGTTTTTTTAGTCAATATTACTTCTTGAACAAGGCATGGATTTCCTGCCGAAACGTCGAAAAAATATATGAAAATGTCTTAGTATCAAATCAAAATTTTTTTATGAACCTAAGCCCAAGAAAATCTACTAAATATATATATATATATATATATATATATATATATATATATATATATATATATATATATATATATATATACCTATATATACAGTGTAGGTAAAACTTTATGGTGGGTATGTATCTTACGTGAGATGGAGTGAGAAACACCTATTTAAAAAGAGCGAGGTATATTAGGTCAGCCCATTATATCGTCGAAATAGCATTAGTAGAACTAAGAAAAGAGGAGAAGTTCAACATTGCCAAACTTTGTTTGTGCCGTTTTATTTGACCTGTTGTCTTTTTAGCATTTTAACAACATTCTAAGATAATCAAATTTGGGCGAATTGATTTAAATGGCAGCTTACTGTTTTTTATTTTAAATTTGCCACAATTTTTCTTTTCAATAAGTTTAATTTAACATTTTGATTTCCACTTCGGAAATCGTTTTATGTAAATAAAATTTATTAATATTTCGTATTTTAAGTACGATTTCCGAATTGGAAATCTAAACATCAAAATAAGCTTATTTTAAAGTCACGTTGTGCCTTATTCGCAATAAAAATAATAAATTGAAATATCAAACCACAATAAAAAACCTTCATACGAAATTATTTGGCAACGTCTCATGTCGCGTAGTCAAAGCACCAAATCAAAGTTGAACACAGGTAACGAGCGTGTAGAGGTGGGCATTATTTTTTTTTTTTCGAATCCTGAAAAAACTAATAAATATTTTTGAAAAATTTAAACGCAGAATGAAATAATACATTATTACCGAGGGCCGAAAGTCTCTAAAAACTTCTATAATGTTTATTTTAATAAGTTACAGGGGCGAAAAAAGAGAAAATTTAGTGTGATTTTGAATTTTAAGTATCTCATTCAAAAAAACTTTTTGTTTATTTCGGCCCTCGGCAATAATGTCACCTTTCATTCTGCGTTTAAATTTTTCAAAAATATTTGTTAGTTTCCTCAGGATTCGAAAAAAATGAATACATTTAAAAAGCATTGGCCTGAAATTATGCGCCTACGCTCTTAACGCAACTAAACCGATTTTCTTAAACAATAACTATGATTGTTTAACAGTAGTTTCAAGTAAGAGAGTACCTACATAAACAAACATAATGGCTATTATAGTTTATGTGTATATTTATTGAAGTGAAAGAAACTAATCAAGGATATATTTATTATAAATTGAAATATATCTTATAACCTAAGAAAAATAAACTAAACAATACAAATAGTAAATCGTACTTACATTTACATTACACGTTATTATTAAATCGCGAATCGTCTAAATTGACATTTAAAAACGTAAGTTTTTCTACTTTACTTCTTGTTAACCGTGTTCTTTTTTTATTTAAAATTAAAACCAGATTTTGAACATGTGTTCACATTTACAATACTTTTTGCTAAACCCGATATTAGTAATTGTACTACGTCGGATACTATGGATGTAAGTTTACCGTTTGCTAAAATTTTATTGCAAGATTCTTGAAGGCAGCGTACCATAACAATCACTGAACTACCCTTCAAGTATTTTTGGCCACTCATTGTACTTGTTATTTCTTAAGGCCATAAAATTTGGGAAAATTGAAAACAAATAATCCAGTCTTCATTATTTAGATTTGGTCCAAGTCTAAGTCTGTATTAACTAATACAAAAGTGGAACGGATTGCCTCTTCTAACTCGGTCATTCTTTTTAACATGTAATAGGTGAAGTTCTACCTAGTTTCCACGTCTTGGATTGGCCGTTTGGGAACTTTGTTATGTTGTAATTGATACTTTAAAAGCCTTTCAAAAGATAAGGTACTTTTTTTGAAATGTGTTTTTTTAGAAACTGAAATTTGAAATTAGTGAAATAATTTTACTAATTTCAAAAGCGATCTTTTCTGAATTATGGTTTCCAGAATAATGGCCACAGTTAATCCTACAAGGGAAGATCGAAGGTAGGAGAGGAGCCGACCGCAAACAATTATCCTGGTTAAGGAATATTAAAGAATGGACAGGAATACACAATACAGGCGAGCTGTGTCACGCCGAAAAGAACAGAATTCTAGTAATGAGATAGTCGCCTACGCACTTTGGTGTATGGCATGTTAAGAAGAAGAAGAAGAAAAATGGCAGCAGCCTAATAAAATCGTTTTAAATTCTAAATTTTCGGTTAAATATTGTCCTGTTAATGCGATGTAACTCAGTTACTCCATATGTCCAAAGGTCAGTAGTAATACAGATATTTTCTACTTCTTTAACAACTTGTGATCTAATAATTTGCTTAGTTTTGGTATAACATTCCTGAAGTAATGAGCCTGACGTAATGAACAAATTTTTCTTGTTGGTGGTTTATATCCAGGAATCCACCCTGCAAACTTTTTAAAAGCTCGTTCTTCAACTATGGAAAACGGATGAAACGAGTCTTTGCATAGGTTTATTAAATCCATATCTATTTGTTTCTTTTGTTCTAAACTAATATTTTTATTAATGGAAGTATCCATCACCTTTTGACGCTTGGGTCGCGGTGGCAGTATGTCAGTACTTGTAGTAGAATTAGTCGAAACGGACAGTAATGAGTCAGGAGAAGTTTCAATCATTGCAATATTCAGAAAGTGGACCATAAAAGCTGCATCTTCTACAAATGCGCATTTTTTGAAAATAAAATATTATTCTTATACTAGGTCAATAATTTTGACTAAGAAAAATAATTCATAATTGAATATTTACAATAAATAAATCCTTTGACGAATTTCAATAAAGATTTGAAATCGAAAATGCAGATCAATCGTAAATCGAAACTCATTCATTAATCAGAATACCTAGTTATAAAAAACAAAAGAAAGAGTTAAGAAGCTGGTTACTTCTATAAAAAAAGAAAAAGAAGATTGTACTAGTGAAAATCAACCAGTACAAGAAAAAGAAACTGATAAAGATGACTTAAGTCCATGGTGTATTTTTGATGAATTTATTAGACATGACTCATCTATACATACACCTGTAGAAGTCGACATGTATTTGTCTGATGATATTACCCACAAAAAATTTCGAACGGTGATTGGAACTGTCCATTACAGTGGTGGAAAAACCATAGCCATGTATATCCTAACTTAACCACTATATTCATAAAATATTGTAGTAATGTAACAAAATCTGTTCATTGTGAACACATGTTCAAAATCTGGTTTAATTTTAAACAAAAGAAGAAACAACAAGAAAAGTGAAAAAACGTATGTTTTTAAATGTCAATTTAGACGATTCGCGATTTAATAATGTGTCATGTAAATGTAAGTACTATTTGTATTGTTTAATTTATTTTTTAAGTTATAATAAATATATCATTCGTTAGTTTCTTTCAATATAATAGCCAATATGTTTCTTGTGTACTAGTTTATTTGAAACTACTGATAAACAATCAACTAGTTTACGAAAAACGGTTCCGATAAAAATGTCAACGACCCACCTCTAGTTTCTTAGGATCGGAACCAGCGATCTCAGATCGGAACTAATCGGAACTAATCGAAACTAATCGGAACTAATCGTCTTACTACTTAAGGGTTGTCACTCCCGAAGGTACTTTTTAAAAAGGCCCTTTTAAAGGTACAACTGACAGAGTAACAGCACTTTATTTAATATAATTACAACTGACTTTAAAATGAAAATTTACAGTATTTATATGAAATTAATTGATGACAACTTGTCTGCAATATGTGTCGAAACTGCTGATCGGCTGGACTATTGAACTGCAATACTGCTGACAATCGGGGTTAATGTATCGTAATTTCTCCATCCCCTGGGGAAGTTTTGTGAGGGATGAACAAAACTCTGTGAACTGTTTCTGAGGACTCTGGGCTTTGGTCAGGGATGTCTTCTGCTGTGGTTGGATTCTGCTCATCTTTTTCTTTTTTCAGTTTGCGTAGCTTGAGAAAACCAAAAATTAAAAGGATTGCTACCAGTATATATATCGGTGGTGTCCATATGTAGCTGTGGTCCATTTGTGTTGGAAGGATGGATTGGAACCTTTCTTCTTCCTGTGATAACTTGTGTAGTTCGTCTAAAGGAATTCTGTCCAATTTTAGGGGTTTGACTATTGGGTGGTTCTTCAGAATACTGGTGGTCTTGACTTTTGGTAATGTTAGTGGTTCTTCTTTAATTGTTGTTTTGGAATTTATGTAAACTTCATTATTGGTTCGTAGTTCACATCCTGGCGGTAACTCAATTAGATAGGTCCCTTCGAGTACTTCTATTTCAGTGGTGGTGCAATGGGTAGATACTTTCGTAGCCTTTGGAAAAACGGCAATGTAGTGTGCATCGGATACTTTTTGAATGATCGTTGTAGTGACAGTGACGGGAACACTTTGGCATTGGGCAGCATCATTGATTAACTGGAGAATTTGGATGATGCAGTCATTAGTCTGGTCATTCTCTTGTGGAAATTTCTCAGGACAGATGAATGATTTGGATTCGCTTCTTTTGCATGGTACATCCATATATTGAAAAAGGTCTGAGTTGTGGACTAGGTATGGACCAGGTGGAATGATTATTGTGTGATTATTAGTTGGAAGGGAGTATAAATGGAAGTATGTGAACGACTTGGAATGAAGAATAGGAAAATGTAAAATAAAAACAAGGGTGTGATTCGTGTAGTAACCATCAATGTCTATGATTTCATAGTATTTGGTTAAGTCTTCTTCCTGAATATAGGGAATCTGTGATGCAGGGTGGTGTTCAAGCATCTTTTGCACGGTCCATTTTATTTCTTCAGGTTTAATGAGACCGTTGTGTAAAGTTTTGATTCTTGCAAATGTAATTGCTGTTTGTAGATCATCCAGTATTTGTATAATTGTTTGTAAATTTAGATTTATCTGGTCAAGGATATTTCGAAATGGCATATAATCATTAAAATCGAAAACGAATTGGTTCATCTCTAAGCTAATTTTGCTTGTCTCTTCAGCTATGATTTCTTGGTTGTGTGTAAGTAATGTAATTGTTTGGTTAAAATTTGTCATTATTCTTTTATTGAGACTGAGTTGGCTATTGATGTTAGTAATAATGTTCTGTTGGTTATTTTCAAGTGATTTAATGGCATCGTTGTATCTTTCAGCATCTTCTTGATCTAGATTACCAGAAATAGATTTTATTACACTTCCCAATCCGTTTATAAGTCCTCTTTTGCTTCTGGATTTTGGATATATTGTGTCTAGTTTCTCTTTTGCTGTTTGGAGGAGGTACTGTACAGTTTTATCAAAGTTTTGTAGGCTGTCAAAATATGGTTGACTAAGTCCATTTTCTATTGCTCTGTTGGTGGTGATATACTGAGATTCTATGGATTCAATCTCTTCTGCGATGGGTTCTAGATGGAAATAGTGGATGAAGTCATGAGTGCTGGTCTGTATCCTCGCTTGTCCAAGTTTAACTGGGAGGATTCCTGGATTGTCCTTCAGGTTTTGAATTTGAACTTGTTGGGCTGCTACTAAGGTACATCTGTAAAGCAGTTTTAGCATTAGTCTTTGGCTGGTGTTTGATGTTCTTTTTGTGTATTGACGTATCTTGAGTGTCTATTGTTACGGGATTATTATTTTTCACAATGCGGGAAGAAAATCTCGGAAGAAGTTTATTTCTTTTTACTGTTTTTCTAGTGTAAACTTTTGTGCTGGGTTTATAAGTTATTGGTGTTTGTCTTTTTTGATTTATTTTTTCAATATTTTTCTGTTTGGTTTCTTGTAGCTTTTTGTTTATTTTACTGTAGATTTCTTTTGTCTTTAATCTGTGGCTCTGTGTATAGTTATTTATTAGAGTTCTGTTAATATCGATGTCAAATGGATCCTGGGGATCGATATGGCCATTTAGAATTTCGATCGGCTTTTGTTTAGTTGATGAATGAATGGAATTGTTGTATCCTAAAATAGCATACAACATATGTTCTTTAATACCCAGAGTCTTCCTTTTTTCTCTAAGTATTCTTAGGTGTTCCAAAATTGTAGAGTGAAAACGTTCTATCATTCCGTTCGATTGTGGATTATCTGGTGTTGTGTAGTGAATCGAAATTTTGTGTGTATCGACAAATTCCTGAACAAGGCCGTTTTTGAATTCGGTTCCACTATCTGCGATTATCATGTGTGGGAGTCCATGGTGGGTTATAAATAGCATGAAGGCATTAAGGACATTTATTGCGTTGGATCCTTCTATGGGATATGCTTGGCCATATTTCGAGAATGCATCAATTATTGTAAGGAATTTTTGTCCGTTAGCTTGGAATGTGTCCATATGAATGATTTCTAACGGTTTTGTTGGAGTTGGTGTTACCATAAATTTCGGCTTAATTGGATTTCTGTCATACTTGTTAGCTTGGCACGTATCACAAAGGTTGATAACTTCTTCGATGTCTTTCTTTAGCGTAGGCCAGTAGTAGCGTTTTCTTATTTGAGCTTCGGTTTCGTTAATTCCTCTGTGGTTAGTCTTCCCTTGATGGTAGTTCTCTATAATTTCTTTCTGTCTCTCTGATTTGTAGAGTTCATCATTTTCGAACATAATGGCGTACTTCTTTTTCGGATCTATATAGTTCTTGAAAAACTGGAAAATGTCGTTGTGAAGATCATTTTTTCCCAATTGGACATACATTCTCTTCTTTGTTACAAAACACTGCTCTATGATTGGTTTCGCCGGGCTATAGTTTACTATCTTGAGAATTATTTGATTATTGTAACAATTTAGTGGTTTCTCGCTAATTGGAATTCCCATTATTGGATTTTCTGCCGTGGAATGTTTGGTTACATCTGTATCGTTATCTTCTTGTAAGTATTGGGAGTTTGATGGCTGAGCTTTAGATTTTTGCTGTTTGCTGTCTTCATGTAGGATTTCGTCTATTATCTTTATTTCTTCGGGAGTTAACGTTGCAGTTTGATTTTTTTGGATGATTTTATCTAAGTCACCTAAAGGGGTTGACGGATTCAAAGTTTTTTGAGACTCTTCGGCTGGGTCGGTTAGAAATTCTTCCAGATCGGATAAGGAACTGGGGTGATTAATCATGGAGATATCATCGTCATCTTTTGAGAGGAGTTTCATTATTTCTTCCATATTCTCGTCTACACTGTTTAATTCTTTCGTGTGAATTTCGACACGGGATAAAGCATCTGCATTGGTGTTGGATTTGCCTTTTTTATATATTACTTCGTAATCAAATTCCTCCAGCTTTAATCTCCATCTGACAAGCTTTGAGTTTGGATCTTTAAGTGAAAATAGCCATTGTAGAGGTCGATGGTCAGATAAAATTTTGAACTTTCGTCCGAAAAGGTATGGGCGGAAGTATTTAGTAGCCCACACAATTGCTAACATCTCCTTTTCGATAGTCGAATATTTCAGTTCTGTTTCATTTAAAGTTCTGGATGCATAGGCGATAGGTTTATCATTTCCTATTGGACCTTGTGATAGTATGGCTCCTATAGCGAAGTTGCTTGCATCAGTCGTGAGGTTAAAGGGTTTAGTGAAGTCTGGATATTGCAGAAGTGGTTCATTAATCAATAAGCTTTTACAGGTTTTGATACAGTTTAAGAATTCTTCGGTGTGTTCAATTTTTGCATCCTTTTTAAGACATATGGTAAGTGGTTTTGTAATTTTGGCAAAGTCCTTTATGAATTTTCTATAGTAACCAAGTAATCCTAAAAATCCTCGAATTTCTTTTGTTGTTTTTGGTACAGGATAGTCTATGATGGCTTTAATCTTAGTCGGGTTTGGTTTAATTCCCTCGCAGGTTACGACGTGACCTAGAAAATCGACTTCTTTCTTAAGGAATTCACATTTGTCAACTTGTATCTTAAATCTTGTTTCTCTTAATCTTTCAAAAATTTTCTTAAGATTTACCATATGTTCTTGAAGAGAGGTTGAAAATACAATAATGTCGTCCATGTAGACCAGACATATTTCTCCTATTAGTCCTTTTAGTACGTTCTCCATTACTCTCTGGAATGTTGAGGGTGCATTTTTGAGTCCGAACGGCATTCTCATGTATTCATAGTGGCCATTTTCAACGTTAAATGCAGTCTTCTGGATATCTTCTTCGGCCATTTCAATTTGATGGAATCCGCTGGCTAGATCTAGGGTTGAGAAGTATTGGCAGCGTCCTAGTTTGTCCAGAATGTCTGTTATATTTGGAATTGGATATCGGTCATCGATGGTTTTCTCGTTCACCTTCCGGTAGTCGACAACTATTCTCCATTTAATTTTTCCTGAGGCATCTGGTTTCTTTGGAACGACCCAGATTGGAGATGACCAGGGTGATTGACTCGGTCTGATAATTCCTTGATCAAGCATCGAAGTGATCTGCTTACGTACTTCTTCTTTATGGATGTGTGGATACCGATATGACTTGGTATAAACTGGAACTTCGTCTTTGGTTCGTATATGGTGCTTTATTTGGTTAGTAAATGTTAAAGGATCGTCTGGATGATGAAATATCTCTGCAAACTTCCTGCACAGTCGTCTTAGGTGAGATTCTTCTTCGGTATTAAGATGATCGGTTCTAAGGAGAGGATCGACATCTTTTAGATTACTGTCTTCGGTAGGTATGATATCTGACGTATATATATGATATTCCTCGAGATTTATGGGTTGACTTTTGATGGGATCAGTTAATGCTACTTGGATGTATTCATCGGTGTTATTGACTAGCTCGGTCCAGGCGAGTTGATTACAGGCAATGGTGAGAGTTTCTTTTAGGATGGCACCTTCGACTTCTTGTCTTGGGATGACGATTGTACCTGATGTTTCCTTTACTGGTAAGCGGACTTGGGTAATTGATTGGGGCTCTAGCTGGACTGTATAGAATTGGGCTTTGTTTGTGACGTAGTAATTAATAGGAAGAATAGAATGCTCTGTGGTAAGAGTAGCTTGGGTAAAATCGAGATTTGCTTTTAGAAGTTTAAGATTATCGAGGCCGATAAGACCGTCAAATGTCTTGTGAAATTTGAAAAGATAAAATTTTAGGTTAATATCGGAGTTAAATTCGGGAAAAATTGGGATTTCTACACAATAATCCTGTGAATGATTTTGAAAAATTGATGTAACGATAAATGGTTCATATTTAATATTATTCTTGTAGAATTTATTGGCTATATCAGGATTAAGGAAAGATTTAGTGGCTCCTGTATCAATAAGAAGTTTAAGAGGGGGATTTTGAATTTTAATGTAAGGAAGCTCTCTTTTGTCGGCATAGGAATGCAATTCTACTACGTTTCTTCTTTTTCGTCTTGAAACGTTTGAAAATTTACATCTTCCTCATATTCTTGGCTTTCTTGCTCATAATAAGTGTAATCTGGGTATGTGTCATTGTCTATACCTTCATCGTAATTATTTTCCTCTTGTTCGATATTAAAGAGTTCTTCTACGGTGAATCGGGGGCTGGCAGTTTGTTGAAAGCGGAAGTTTCTTTGAGATTGGGGTCTATTAAAGCCGGTTTGGCGTGTAGATACGCTCATAGGTGTTGGCTTATATGATTGAGATGGAACTGGTTTATGAAAATTGGGTTGATTAGCCCTAGAATTTTGTGCATATGGAGTGAGTTGATGATTTTGTTGGAATCTAGGGGGTTGAAATGTCCCTCTTGGACTATTATTGAATGATTTTTGTTGCACAGGAATTTGATTTGGTCTAAAGAATGGCTGTGGCCATTGGGGCTTAGGCACCTCAGGCTGCCATCGTGTAGGAGCAGGTGTATGAGTTAAATTGGATCTCTGTGTTTGTGAAGTCGCAGATGGTTTATTAGAAGATGGCAAGGAATAATTATGAGTTTTTTGGAGATATCTAATGTTATTTTCTTCCTGAATAGATTGGATAGCAAGAGCGAGATTGGGTGGTCTCATGGATCGAATCGTTGATCCTAGGGGTTCTCTTAGGCCTGCCAAAAATGTAATTAGAGCTTGTTGTTGGAAAAATTCTTTTTTACTTCTTTTAACTTCCTCGTTTTCCGTGTGTAATTCAATATGATTTGAAATGGTATTTAAAAGACTCATAACTTTTTCATGAAATTGATGGGGGTTTTCGTTTGGAGCTTGCCGAAGGTTAACTAAATCTCTAGTTAATGAGTTTTCGTTTCGTTGGTCTGCAAAATTTTGGACAAGAATTGATTTTATTGACGGCCAGTCTTTACAGCCGTATACAGAAATAATTTCTCTGGCTCTTCCTTTAATTTTGTTCATAATTCCCCGGGTAAGCATATGATTTTGAAAATTTTCGGGATTTGTATGATCCCAGAAATGGTTTAGAAGCATGGAAATAACATCAATAAAATTGTGGAGTTCATTTGGATTGCCGTCGTACTCTGGTACGATAGAAAGGTCTTTATTAACATCAAAAATGGGTGCCATATTAGAATTATTTGAAATGGATGCTGGTGTAATAATTATAGAAGGTATTTCAAACAAATTTGTGGTTTTAAAAATATGATTATTATCAACTAAATGTAAATCTGGTTTAATATTTTCACTAGATTCTATATTAGATTCAAAAATTGTTGAAAGAGAATCGCTTATTCTAAAGGATGATACTTGTGAATTGATATTAGAATTAGAAATAAGATGAAATTTGCTTACAGTAATAGGATGATGCTTGGATGCATTCCTTTTAGGTACAAGTTTCTTTTCTTCTTTAAGTTTCTTTTCAGCTTTCTTCATAAATATGTTTCTGTGCCAATTTGCCTGGAATCCGTGGGTTAAATAGCTGCAGTTTTCCCTGGATTTGGGTTCGGTAGCGGGTAAACGTTTGAGAACGACGAGGATCTTCTGGAGACTCTCCCACTAATCTACTGAATGCGCCACTTAAGGGTTGTCACTCCCGAAGGTACTTTTTAAAAAGGCCCTTTTAAAGGTACAACTGACAGAGTAACAGCACTTTATTTAATATAATTACAACTGACTTTAAAATGAAAATTTACAGTATTTATATGAAATTAATTGATGACAACTTGTCTGCAATATGTGTCGAAACTGCTGATCGGCTGGACTATTGAACTGCAATACTGCTGACAATCGGGGTTAATGTATCGTAATTTACTACTGGACAATGGGCAGCAATAAGAAATATGGAGGGGAGATCAAGGGGAAATATGATTGTTATCTTTGTCTGTTCGCTGAAAATATGATTTTATATCTGCGTTAGATATCCTGTTAAATTTTACCATACCGACCATAAAGTTTTACCTACACTGTATATATATATATATATATATATATATATATATATATATATCTATATATATATAGGACGTCATACGACTCACCGCAGTGATATCAACTTATCTAAGCATACTTGTGCTCTTGCTCAGCATGCTATTGACACTAAACACAAAGTTGACTTTAATGAAGTTAAGATTCTTGGGAATGAACGCAATATCGTTAAAAGACAGTTTTTGGAAACGTGTTCAATACTTAAACACCCTAACGCTCTCAATAAGAGAACGGACATTAGTAACTTGAGTAAATTTATCATGCATTAATATTGCAGAATTAGGCTTAATATGTTGTTTACTTTAAAAATTGTCCCTTAAGGTGTAGTTTCTATCATATTTTCATATAAATAATTTCAAATAAAATAAAATAAAATAATTTCTTACTTTACTTACTTAGATTTATTCAACTTACATTTTATTGATTATTTTGTCAATGTTACTTTTACATATTTAAATAATTGTTTCTGTTCAAATAATTTAATAAAATTTAATAATAAAATAGATTCATAGAATCTATATCATTCTCAGTTCCAAATGTATGAACCTTGGACTGATGGAGGTTGAATCAATCTTCACCTGTTGCTGGCTATTCTGCCACAACATTAACTTTTTAAAAAATGCCTTGCTGTTCTGTCAAAATTTTTTGACCTCAAGGTTACTATCTTTTCTCGTTCGGTGTGGTACCTAGATTCCTGTCGCATTTCACCGACAGCGACTGAGAAGCTTAAGAGTGGTAACTTCATTATATATTTTTTTAAATATCTATAATTCAATTTTTAATAATGTTACCTAAAGTTAAGATCAAATTTAAATAATTATATACTGTTGGAAGTGCATCATATGATCTTTTTGGTTCTCTATAAATTAATGTTTTTTACTTAAGTTTTTTCACATATTTCTTTATATACATGTACTATTACCACATGTCTTTTGCTGTGCTAAGTTGAGTTAATTTGTAAACTGTATTCAGTTCAATTAATTGTCTATACAACATAATTTTTAATGTCCAGTATCATAAGCTTCTTTACACATTTTATATCTTTGTTATAATAACTTTTCCATGGATGTTTGGTTTTTCGTATTGTTCTTTTTAGATGAACTGATGATTCTTCTTGATTAAGAAGCGAAACGTCTTCCATAAGTAGATGAATTAGCCACCTTCTTTGTCTTTTATTTCTCCACTTTGACCGAAAAATCCACCACTCTTCGAGTGTTCCTTAGTTTATATATATATATATATATATATATATATATATATATATATATATATATATATAATAAAGTTTTATTTTGGGGTTGCAGTCATTAATACGGCAGGAAAGTGAAACTCTTTGTTTTTTATCTAGCTTTCGCAAAATTTATTTGCTTCTTCAGGATATGCTAAAATATGGTATCAGTAAATACAATGAAATTAAAATTAAATAGCATTGTATAAAACTAGTATAAAAACTTACAACATGAGGTTAATCCATTAAATTTTCTAATTTACAAAACATTAAAACTTAACTTATTAAAATTATCTAGTTATGTAAGTACAATATTTTAATTTTATTTAATTTTGTAAAAATTCATTATGACATTGATTATGTTAATGTTGATTATTTTTTGTTGTTGAGAACTAGCTCTTGATTATAATATATATAATATAATATATATAATAAACAGAAACGAGTGTCTTTCTGACATAAATCAAACATCAATTGAGCGCGGGGATTGGCGCGAGAGTTGGCGCGAACATTTCCGACAATGGGATTTTGATTCGAGGATGCAGGGGGCGATATCTGGACGTTTATGAGAGGTCTCCATGTAGAAGGTAACCGTATGGCGTCATTTTTTTTATTAAGGCAATTTGGTCTTTTTTCTATTTCTGTGCCTTCTCGGATAATTCTTGGTTTATAAAAGCGGATGGGGGCTATGGTTCTGGAGTTTTCAAAATCAATTTTGTGACCTGTTTGAAGATAGTGTTGACCAAGAGCTGAAATTGAATCGGAATTGCGAACAGAAATGGAATGTTCATAAATCCTATTTTGAATTCTACGATTTGTTTGGCCTATATAGGATCGGGAAGGAAAGGAATTTCATAAACTTCGTGCTGATCATTTGGAATATTGTCTTTGATTGATCGGACAAGAGATGAAAGTTTTTGTTGGGGGGGAGGGTAAATATTGTTTTTATTTCTCTTGGTTTAAGAATTTTGTCGATTTTGTCAGTGACGGCTTTCGTATGATAAGGGTCTGAGTCTTTGGATTGAGATTGAGTAGGAGATTGATGTCTGTGGATGCTCATATTGATGTGATTTTCGCGGTAACCGTTTTGAATGGGGGCTTGTTTTAAACAAGAAAGCTCAGCGGATCTACTTGCATCATCGGAAAGGCGTACTGATCTAGAGACAAGGGTATTAATTTGTGAAGGGTGGTGAGAGTTGGCATGCAATTAACGATTGGTATGTGTGGGTTCTCGATAGACAGAGTCTACCACTCTAATAGTATTAAGCTCTAGGTTTAATTGTACTAACCGCAGAAATCTTTCCGAACACATATATATATATATATATATATATATATATATATATATATATATATATATATATATATATATATATATATATATATATATATATACATATATATATATATATATATACATATATATATATATATATATATATATATATATATATATATATATATATATATATATATACATAAATACCGGGTGGTGAATCGTGAAACGGGCCATAGAAAACTCAATGTGAAATTGTGAAATTCTAAATTGTTGAATTTGTAGAGGACTGAAATTTGTATTAAAAACAAATGTTATAATTGTTCTACGAATTAAGCTTACTCAAAAATTTTGCAAAAATATAATACATTTTTCAGCCCCCCCCCCCTAAAAGTCAGGCCACACGTAGTGCAAGAATGTGTATGACGTATTTCGTTTGATCATATTGATGTAAGATGTTTGACCATATTTGAATTGTCAATATTTTTATTTTATGATTATTATAAACAGCAAATTTTCATAAATACTACTACTACTATTGAACAATAAATATTACTTTGTAAACAATAAATTATATTGTTTAAAAAGCAATCAAGTTGATGAAATGTACTCAGTAAAAAATCGCAATAATGTCGTAATCAGGCAATAGTGCGAGCACTGTCAGATCTTCATTTAACGTAAGATATTATAATACACTCCAATTCAATTCCAGGTTATACAACAATTCAAAGGATTTCAATATAGTTTTACTGTGATCCTTCCTAAAAATAATTTAAGATAATTTCTAAACATAAGCCATTTTGTACTAAGCAGTATCCCACTCGATTGTAAAATTTTCGTCAGAGACATTAGCCAGAACGCGTGGCGTTATTTTGGCACGCTCTTCAATAATTCGCATTTTTAATGTTTCAATATCTGTAAATTTTTGGTCAGAATACATTTTTAATTTTAGATGCCCCCAAATCAAATAATCGTTTGGATCTAGATCCAGTAGCGCACCTAGAATTTGCCTCTGGAGGGAATTTGGTTGGTCACCGAAATTTTTTTATGATGTTACCTCCATTTTAAATCCTTAAAATGTGTGAGTAACAGTGTCGGAAAAGGGTCCTAGGGGGGTTCAACCCCCAAAACCCCCCCTGGGTGCGCCACTAGCTAGATCTTCCGATCTCGGGAGCCACTTAATATTACAGTCAGGTCCAATCAAACAATTATTAAAGCTGTTTTTAAGGAATTTCTGAACCTACCAGCTATTGTGCGTAGGGCCTCTATCCATTTGAAATCAAATTTCAACCAATTTTCTTCTTCATCTCGAGCTATTTCTGCAAGTCTGGGTAAAATCTCTTCTTGTAGCAAGTCTAAAAACTTTTTTGAATTCAAATTTTCCTCATAGAAAACGGTTCAATAATATTATGTCTAAATATTCCTAACCAGACATTTATTTTTCGACGATATTAGGTATGGCATTCAATAATATCCTCAGGCTTTCTGGTCGACCAAATCCTATAATTTTGAAAATTTCGATTATTTAATTTAAATGTAAGTACACTCATCAAAAAACAAAATGTTTTTAAAAAGTGTCTGTCTGCATTAGCCCTCTCTAAAATTTCATAACAAAATTCCACTCATCGCTCAGCATCTCCTTCTCCTAGTTCTTGATGACATAATTTGTATGAACGGAATTTATTCCTTTTCAAAAATTTTAAGGCCAAGGAATTATGAATATTAAACTGGTCTCCAATATTCCAAGAACTTGTCCTAAGATTTTCTACACCTGCTGTTAATACGTTTATTTAATTTTAATTTTTTAAATTTCTTGGTACCTCAGCAATATTGTTTGTACATGTACAATTAGAAATCACGGTCCCAGTATTTTCAAAATTTTGTAAAATCCTTTGAATTGTTGAATGACTTGGAATTGGTCTATTGGGATATTTTAAGCTAAATAAAGAAATGACAATTCGCGCACTATTGCCCGAATAAAACATTTTTATGATTGCTACTTTCTCCTCACCTGAGTACATTTTTTAATCATGTTTATTGGTTCAGTACTCTACAAATAGTTTTGTTGACTTTTGGTGTAAAATTATTAGGGAAGCAGGAATTCAACAATTTAGAATTTCCCATAGCCCGTTTGACGATTCACCACCATATATAGATATATATATATATATATATATATATATATATATATATATATATATATATATATATATTCACCGCCATATATAGATATATATATATATATATATATATATATTTATATATATATATATATATATATATATATATATTTATATATATATATATATATATATATATATATATATACATATATATATATATTATTATAAAAAGTGAACTGTAAGTGTAAAAAGTAGTGAACTAGTGAGTGAACTAAAAGTGACTAGTGAGTGTAGTAGTGTCTGGGGGCTCGGGAGACTGAGACCTCGGAAGCCCTGAAGAAGACATCAGAGAGGATGTCGAAAGCTCGGCAAAATGGATATCGACGCGGTTCAACCCGGAAGACTGGTGAGTTTAATATTAATTTTTATAATAATATTAATCTTAGCTCTAAGTTTAATTGTACTAACCGCGGAAATCTTTCCGAACATATATATATATATATATATATATATATATATATATATATATATATATATATATATATATATATATATATATATATATATATATACAAACAACACAGTTTATTAGGGCTGCAGTCAGTAGGTTTGGCCGGGATGTTATAGAAACATTCTTTTGACTTTTGGTCGAGCTTTCGGAATTCTTTTATTCCTTCTTCAAGACACTGTAATTAGAAGAAAGTGTAAATATTTACAACATATCCCAAATTGTCATTACAACTTACTAGTCGTTGAGATTATTTGTGTAAAGCTACGACACTCAACATTAAAAACACACATATAAAATATAACATGTAAAGTAATGGACAAAATACATTTTAAAATTTAGTTGGAAAGTTAAAATTTTGTTAGTGACATCTTTTAATGGTGTGTTTTGACTGATCCATAGAGAACAGAAAAAAAAATAAAAATAGTGTGATTAAAAAGTAATTAGGAGTTCTTGCTATTATATTAATGGAAGTAGTATATTAAACCTGTCTTGATAGTATGCAACATGTTTTGTATGCAGGTGTATTATGGTGTGTATATGTAAAAGTAAATCTTTATTTTATTTTTGATGTTTTGTCAGTAAGTAACAATAAATGTTGCTCAATTTATCTATGTCTGACTTTTTATTTATACAAGACGTATTAGATTTTATAAAACACATTTCCAAGAAAACACGTTTTGAATGGTTTTTTTCCTTTGCCAAAATACAGTAATCTTCGAAATTAAATTCATGTTTTAAAGTTAATGCATGTTCTGTGAGCGCAGATGCGTTTATCTTTTTGGTTTTTATGTCGCTGCGATGTGATATTACTCTATTGTGAAAATTACGAGATGATTCTCCGATATACACGTTTTTACAATTAGCACACGGTATAGAATAAACAACATTCGATGACTCCTGTATTGTGAAAGGATCCTTTGTCTTTGTGTACAACTTCGATACCGTTTTCACATTCTTAGTTGCAATTTTTAAGCCACTAACATTTTTGAAAATATTCAATAGCTTAGGTGTGAGAGCTGGAATATAGGGTAGGCAACCATACGTTATTTTAGATTGTGGTAGCTCTGATGTGTTCTGTGTCAATGTCTGTGTCAGTTGTCGGACCTCATTCACCTCATTATTATGAAAATTTTGGTTGTCAGAAAATTGCAAAGGAAAAGGAGAACCAAAAATGAGTTTATTCAAAAGCCCTGTAGGATAGGAGTTTTCTTGTAGTATAGATCTCAACTTTTTTAGTCCCTTGTCCCTGAACTCGATGTGTGATAAGTTGATAACCCTAGTTTTAAGGACCAAAACCAAATTTGTTTTCATCTTAGATGGATGTTGAGAATAAAAGTTTATGAAACGGTTACTAAAACAAGGTTTACGATACCACTCCGTCCTTAGCATGCCATCACTGCCATGATGTATAAGCATGTCTAAAAACGGAATCATATTATCAGCTTCTCTCTCAACCGTAAACTTTAAGTGTTCACACTGGGCTTTAAAAGTGTTAAATTGTTAGTAAATTGTTAAATAAATTAATTTTGACTTACCTGGTATGGTGTTAATAATTTCTGAATAGTATAGTTGCCTAGTGTATAGGTGAATCGTCTAAACCTTAAAAAGAAAAAAAAAAAGAAGAATTCTTAAAAAATATTTAAACATAGAAATTTAAAAAAAAAACCTCAGAAAATAAACTGTCAAGCAAGTCTGTGGGAGCTAAATTAATAGGGGTTTTGTTAAATAAGAAATTACAATGATGTGGAGATGAAAATAATAAATTGTATTAGCATTGTAATAGAATAAGTTTTATATCTGAACATTTTTTTTTATAAATTCCCAAATTAGATGTGATTAAAGTGATTATGAGAAATTAATGTGGATTGACAAATGTGTCAGAACAGGACAGTTTTATGGTTTAAAAAAAAAAATAGAAGACGAAAAAAAGAAAAGAACGTTGGTTGCTGTTAGCAACGAATGATAGATTTTGGAGGAGGCCGACGAGAAATTTGGAAAGGAGAGTCCTGAAATTGTGGAATAGGTCGGGAGTGTTTTTTTAACTCGTCTAAAGAGAATTTTAGTTTTTCCACAGTTTCCACAGCAGAGATATCCAGAATTTGTTCCAGAGAGTAAGAGAAACAATTTAACTTATAAATTATTATTGGAGTACAGAAATGTCATTTAAATTGAGAAAATTAAAATTCATGAATTAACATAATTGCGATAGGCCTTAAAAAAATTGAAAATATTAATGATCATTAAATTAAAAATAGAATAGTACGTACCTTAACTTCCGAAGAGAGGATTGATATTCCAGTTTCACCAATTATTTTGCGAGTAGTTAGTTTTCTTTAAATAAATCAGAACTGTTTTAAAGTAAGGTTGGATAATAATTTTGGGGATCATTTGAAATTTTGATTATATTTGAATGCAAGTTAAAAGTCAGCGGAATAAAGTGTTTATTTTCTTTTCTTTATAGTTCATTTAAACACTTTATAAAGTTGCAATATTTATTTAGTTTTTAGGTACTTGTATAGAGTCTCCACATTTTGTAATAAATTTTTATTGTCACGACTCTAAACCACATTAAGATTTATACGATTCCTATTTTTGTAAATTTTTAAAGGCAACCCAAGTTGCAGACGAATTTTATTGTTTATATTAAATTTGTTCAATATTAATAAATAACGTGCTTCATTTGGGTTAATTTATCAAAGGTCTAAAGTAAATTTTGGTTTAATTTCTTTTTGAACTCTACCAGGAGACTACAGAGTCGACGTCACACAGTGACAGATTGCTTAGAACACATAATTGAGCTAGCTGAGGTATATATTAAATTAAACAACGAACCACAGATTTTAAAAATTACAACATTTATTATAAATAAAAATAAAATTAATAAAATACAACTTTTTCAATATATATATATATATATATATATATATATATATATATATATATATATATATATATACACTCAGGTGCAAAAAAATCGATCCATTCCTTATTTCTTATTATTTATTTGAAGTTGTATAATTTTAGAGACATTAAATTACGTATGTAAATTTAGGTGTACCCTCGTATACGAGAAATAAAATAATATTTTTAATATTGCCTTTTTTATTTCTTAAAACAAATTGGTATATTTCAGGTTTTTGTCAAAAAGGGTCTGAAGCAAGTAGATATTTATTAAATGTTGTTTTTAATTCAACAACCATACTAGTGTAGTGATTTTATTTTCAAAACGTGTTATATTTTTATTTAATTATCCTTCCTAAATGTCTCTTACTCTGACAGATGCTGCAAGGGCAGTGACTTTAGTTCAAGTTGGTCGTAGCCAATATTATGCAGCTGAAATGTTGGTTGTTAGTCGATCTTCGGTTCAAAGAGCAGTTCGGCGTTTTAGCGATACCGGTAACTTCACAAGAAGACCAGGATCAGGTCGTAAAAGGGTAACATCCCAAAGAGATGATCGATTTCTGGTCTCATCATGTTTGAGAAATCGGCATCTAACTTCAGTTGAACTGGAAAATCGTCTGAGCGAAGTGAGAAATGTAGATGTAAGCAGATGGACAGTTCGTCGACGACTTGTAGAAGGTAATTTATTATCCAGAAGGCCAGCCCTATCTCCAATACTATCCATAGAACATCGCAGAGCTCGCCTTGCTTTTGCAAGAGAACATGAAAACTGAAGTGGAGCAGACTGAAGCAATGTATTGTTTTCAGATGAGTCCAGATTTTGTCTAAGGTCACCAGACGGCCGAGAAAAGGTTTGGAGAAGACACGGAGAGCGATATTTTCAATGTAATATTGCGGAAAGAATAAGTTATCGGGGAGGCTCCATTACGGTTTGGGCTGGTATCAGTTCAGAAGATCATACTGATTTAGTTATTGTAGATAGAGGTTCTATGACTGCTGCAAGATACATAACAAGTATTTTAGATCAGCATGGGGTACCTTTTGCTCCTTTCATTGGACCTAATTTTATTTTTATGGATGACAACGCCCGTCCTCACCGTGCTAGAATCGTCAACCAATATATAGAGGAGGTGACCGTATGAACTGGCCAGCTTGCAGTCCCGATCTCAATCCCATAAAACATTTATGGGATATGATGCGAAGTCGTCTTCGAGCACGAGTACCCCGTCCAAACAACTTGGCTGAACTTACAGCGGCTCTTCAAGAAATATGGGACCAATTGGATCAATTTTATATCCAGAGGTTAATTACCTCAATGCCTAGACGTGTACAGGCTGTTATAAGGGCCCGAGGGAAAAAACGAGATATTAATTTATTATCAATGTTTGTCTTAATTTCAGAAAGTTTTGAATATTCTTGTTTTTTTGAGTTTTGGCGTATGTCTCTATAAATAAATGATTTTTTTGGATAATCTGTAAAAATTATTCTTTTTTCAGCAAATAATACCCATGGATCGATGTTTTTGCACCTGAGTGTATATATATATAAATATATATATATATATATATATATATATATATATATATATATATATATATATATATGATATATATATATATATATATATATATATATATATATATATGATATATATATATATATATATGATATATATATATATATATATATATATATATATATATATATATAAATATATATATATATATATATATATATATATATATATATATAAATATATATATATATAAATATATATATATATATATATATATATATATATATATATATATATATATATACTGGGTGATTGATTAGTGTGTGGAAGCTGAGTAGATCTGTTATAGTAAAAATTACAAAAAAAAATTGTAGGCAGCTTTAAACTCCAAATTTTAAAATTTGTTACAATCTTACAGGGTGTTCCATAAGATGGTGGCAGACCAAACTTTTGTTTTTTTTAAACGGAACACCCTATATTTTATTTTAAATTTGAAATCTGCTTCACTTCCACATTACAACAATGTAAAGTTTTATTATGTTATACGAGGTATTTAAAAAGTTATTACCAATATTATCTGAAAATCGTATCAAGTTTAACTCCCTGTATAATTAAAAAGGAGTACAGGAACATTGATCTATTGCAACCATAGTTTTCTAATAATTGTTAAAAATTATACAACATATTCGTTTTTATAATATTCGTTAAATCAAATACAGGGTAAGTCAATATTCAAGTACATTATTTTCTTGGTAATTTTAAATAGAACACCCTGTATTTTATATCACTATCGAAAAGTACTAATATCGTCCTAATAATGGTCCATCATGAAAAATGCTTATTTCCTTGGGCTATCTTGCTTTTCTCACCTCCCTGACCTTGGGGCCGTGTCTGCCAGATATAGAGTTCTAGAAAACTATATTCCACAGTGTCATCCCAAACGGTGACACAGGGAGTATCCCGACGGGCTAAAAGCCCGTATGCTTTTTCGCTTTCCTACGCCTCAATTTTGGCCTCCGTAAAGATTAAAAAACAAATCTCCCCGGTTTAGCCTCGTATCAGCATAGGCTTTTGCCTCTTATCTGGCCTCGGCCACTGCACACGCCGTGTCTCCGCTTTACCGTGCTTACAATTACGGTCAGACTGAAAAGTCTGACTTTGACTCGGTCGCTGCAGCTCCTAGGCGGTGTCTTCGCTCGGCTCTCGCACGTCTGTACTGTTTAGCGGCTGGCGCTGAACTCACTACTGACTAAATAATTAAGATTTTCATTATGGCGCGTTTACACGTATCCAGTAACTGGCGCCAGTGGCAGTGGAACGACAGTGCTGACATGGTAGTGGCATCGTGTAAACACTTTTTTGTTCCAGTCCAGCGCTGTCTGCCAGCGCTGTCTCGAATGGCGCGTTTTCACGTATCCAGTAATTGGCGCCAGTGGCACTGGAACGACAGTGCTGGCATGGTAGTGGCATCGTGTAAACACTTTTTTGTTCCAGTCCAGCTTTGTCTGCCAGCGCTGTCTCGAATAGAAGGCTGGTCTATTTTTCATGCCAGTGGCCCTCGTCCGCGTCCCCTCTAGCCCCGTGCCAATGGATGTAGACACGTGTAAACACAGCGTTTCAGTCGCTGTCGTCTCTTTGTTCAGTGGCAGTGTTTGTATATTTTAAATACTTAATATGACCCGAAAACTAAGCGAAGCAGATACGTTAAAGTTTGTGCAACTTTATCGAGAACAACAATGTTTATGGGATATTCGATGTGAAACATATAAAAACAAACAAATACGCTCATCAGCAATACAAGAAATTTAAGAAGGAATGGATATCGAAGGATTGACTATGGAAGAAGTGAAGGCTAAAATTAAGACCATTAGAAGTACATATTACTTGGAGGTAAATAAGATTGAGAAATCAACAAGGTCTGGTGCTGGAGGAAACGTATATGTCCCCAAGGTGAAATGGTTTGACGAATTAAATTCATTCATCAGCATCAGGAATGTGGCAGTAAGGCGAATAACTACGGTAAGTATTTATGATATTTACAACAATTAACCTTTTCTATATCTGGTGATTTACGAAATGGATTTTAATCTTTTTTAATTTGTATATAATTTTTGTGTAAACTACAAATATGCAATATGTGTAGACATTTATTAATTAATAAATAGTCTAATTTGTTTAAACAATTTTTGAAAAAATCATTTTTTCCCAAAAATCCATGTTTTCATCATACTGTCATTACTAATCGTAGAAAAAGTTAAGGAATACTTTAATAAATAAATTATCTTCGATAAATAATTATCTAATAAAAATATAATTTATTTATTAAAGTGTCCTTTAAATTTTTCTATGCCCATTAATGATACTATGATTAAAAAAAAATTATTTTTAGTGGCCGTTGTTGACAAGTGTTACTGTAAATAACAACTTTTAAAATCCATTCCGTAAAAAATTATATAAGTTATAGTATCTAGTAAGTAGCTACTTTTATTATTTCTTTTTCATTTATTGCAAACAGTAAATCAAAATCAAAATAGTCCGCTCTAATATTTATTTTTTACCAAAAATTAACAATAACTATTCATATTATGAGGTTAACCTTAATGTATGCTTCTAATTTGCCAAGAAACACTTCCGGCATTTACAAAAAAATTCTTGTAACTTTCCCTGCGTTCTCTGGCAGTATTGGATGAATGGTTGCTACCTTGATTTCCAATACCATGTAAGGACTGAATTTCGTTTCTCCATGAACCTGCCAGAAAATTTCCATCTTCATCTTCCCTATCTACACAAGTTGGAGTGAGATAAGACTTTTATTTCTTGCGTAGCCAATTATGGAGTGCACAAGCAGCACAAACGATCGCATCTACTGTGTCCAATTTAGTAGGTATGGGCTTCTCAAATATCCGGAATCTGCTTACTAAGATCCCAAAAGCATTTTCTATTATACGTCTGGCACGTGATAACCTATAGTTAAAAACTTTTTGTTCTACGTTAAGATTAACCCCTGGATACGGTTTCATTAAATATGGCTTTAATGGGAATGCTGCATCTCCAACAATAACTCCATTTTTGGTAACAATAAGTCATCTTCCAGAGATTGGTAAACTATGCTATTCTTCAAAACGCCTCCATCAGAGGCACTACCTGTTGCACCCACATCTATATACGAAAAGCAGTAGTCGTGATCTGCAATTGCTAATAATATGATGCTGTTTGTTTTTTTGTAATTAAAAAATTGACTTCCACTTTTTGGAGGACTTTTAATTAGCACATGCTTTCCGTCTATCGCACCATAACAAGAAGGGAAATTTTCTTCCATTTTCTTCTAAATCCACATTCGATCATATTCCATTCCTCTTCTGTATTTGGAACCTAAAATATAAATGTCATAATTTAATTGCTTGTTTTTTTAAGTTTTTATTTTTTATTTCTTTTGTTTCAGGATAACACACAAAATAACAATGATGACAATTTATCTGAAAGTCACGTTGGTCCAATTTCAGCTGGACCGCAAAATGAATCTCAGGTTGAACAGCCAGGTACATCATGTTCTGAAAATGAGAATCAAGCTGCTCTTCCACGTACACCACGTTCCGTAGATGTGTCATCTGCAGACAAACTAACACCGCCTCCAAAATCTAAACGCAGCAAATTATCTTAAATGGACCAAAGACGAGTTTACTCGCAAAAAATTTTCGTGCCGGTCGGACCGGAGACGTACAAACTCGCATTGATGGAGGCGTATGTAGGAACCGAAAACTATCTGATTTATTGACATTCCTCTATTGGTCAGATTAAGTTGACCACGCCCCAATGAAAAAAATATGGAATCGACAATTGCATTCCTAGTTTTGGCGCGCTTCAAGCGGAGACACAGAGAATATGACAGTGAAGCACGCGGATCTAATAGGGATGAGTACTATTCATTGAAATGCGTTCAGAATTTTGGCGCGCTTCAAGCGGATACACAGAAAACATGACAGTAAAGAACGCAAATCTAATAGGGATGAGTACTATTCATTGAATTTTGAGAATGGCTATGACGTGATCCTTTGTTATTAGTTTTATGTAGGAGTTTCAACTTGTTTGTGCAGTAATTTAGTGTTACCACAGTATATTGCTTATAAAGAATCAGTAGGTTCACTCTGCCGCCAGTCCTTTGTTCTTCATGTTCCATTTTTTCAACGCGCATTACTTCCACGCGCAGATAAATTCCAGTTTTTGATACACTGCTCAATATAATTTTTAATACACTGCTCGAAAATAAATAGGAAAAAAGTGACTTGTGGCGAAATAAAATTTAATTAGATTTTCGGAATAATGAATACTTTCCTAAATTTAGCGTTTTCGACAATTATCAATAGTTTCCCAAAATAATTATTACTGTTTGTCCTTCAAAATGTATTATGTTGAATCCATCAGTTTTGATTAATCGAATATTAATTTTTTGTATTCATTAGAAAATCACACTGTATTCACTGTTACTGGTGAGAAATCTCATAAAACGAAGAGCTAATGAGGAAACTAATTTCTATAGATGAAAAAATAATAATACATTCGAATTATAAATTATATTTTGAAAATTTGAATTTTACAATACCAGTTATAATAAAAATAGGATTATAAAAACACAAGTAGCGAACTATGAATACAAGTTAGAATAGAATATATGTAGTTTCACAATCACAACTTATTAATAACAAAATAATGAAATGAAAAAAGTCATATAGCCTAAAGATCCCACTGTAGGATCACTACGTTCATAACGTAGTTAGTCAAACTCATATTTTTACGTACATTTAAAATTGGAAGAATCTATCTATATAAAAGGCTAGGATGAAAAGTCACACTGTTTATTTAGTAAGGTAACTACGCCACCTAGAAAAGAAATCTGAACTACCAACATCTACCAAAATTAAATGTAATTAATTAAAAGCTGTAAAAAGGCTGTTGAGGCAGAAAAAATACACTTTCGACATTGGAGTGTGTGATACGTTAAATGAAAGGGCACTACACAGTATCTTCAATATTAATGAACGTATAGCGACATACGAGATATGATAGGGTACTATGAATAAAAATAGATTTACCATAAGACAAATTTTGATTTTTTGACTTAAAGAAGGCCTCAGGTTCAGTACAAAATAAACAACTGATTGAATCCTAACATGCGACATGGCAAATGAAAGGGGAGGATATAATGAATATATTCAGATAGAAAAAATAAACAAGGCGACTATTAAAAGGGCACTACGCAGTATCTTCAATATTAATGAACGTATAACGACATACGAGATATGATAGGGTACTATGAATAAAAATAGATTTACCATATGACAAATTTTTATTTTTTGACTTAAAGAAGGCCTCAGGTTAGGTACAAAATAAACAACTGATTGAATCCTAACATGCGACATGGCAAATGAAAGGGGAGGATATAACGAATATATTCAGATAGAAAAAATAAACAAGGCGACTATTAAAAGGGCACTACACAGTAAATTCAATATTAATGAACGTATAACGACATACGAGATATGATAGGGTACTATGAATAAAAATAGATTTACCATATGACAAATTTGCCATTACAGCTTAGTAAGACCCATCTAGATTTTTGAAGTAACTTCATAAAACCAGCACATAAACAATTAAAACGTTAGACTCCAATTTCAAGCATTAAGCTTAGGAAGAGGCTGTATGAAATCTACCCAGACAAATGCTCTATTAGCCAAAATAGATGAATTATTTCTAGAGTTTAGATTTAGACAGTTATCTACCAAATTCATGGCCAAAACTTACATTTTCCCACAAATATCCAACAATTAGTTTTAAAAATATATGCATACCTTCAATTCTATATGTCAATGATTCCGGAGTACTCGCAAATGTTTGTAACTTCTCCACAGGTGTGCCTACAAAATTACAAAAATGAGTTCTCTCATTATTCACCTGAAAGAAAGAACATACCTTGAACTGGAATGTTTAATCTCACAAGATGAATAGATGGTTTTGCGTTTTTTTTCAACCTGCTTTTAAGCATTCCTGCAAAGGCAGGTTCCTCAAAATGTAAACTGCATATTCTAAAGTGATCATAACAATATTGAGCACTGTACATGGCAAGTTTTTCACATTGAACAATTTTCTTCCATTCTGCAAACCTAAAAATACAACACCGATGAGGTCAATTATATTAAATAGAGAATTTAGTTCTTACCGATTTTCATCCTTGGGAAACCTGAAGAAACTCAAGTTCAAGTTGTTATGGTCCCTGGAATTTTTTCTACATACACAGCAATAATACACACTTGTTTTAGCTGAATTCATCATAATCCGTCGTTTAAAATAATAAAACCACTTAGAAAACTGGAGAAATATCACAGTAATATGTATTAAAAACGAAATAAACTTATAAAACCAACTAAATAACAACAAATAAATGAAATTTATATATAAATTACTGAAATAACTGTAATTTCTAGTTTCACAGCATAAACACAAACACGTGTTTGGGTAAAATCAATGTTGCCAAATGTAATCAATCAATGGATAGATACTTATGATTAATTATTTGAGAATATATTAAGTCAATTAGGCAATATGACTTTTTAAACTTTAGAAGTGTGTATAGTGGCTATGTAAAGAATTTTACCATTTATGAAATTTATTTTCCTCTTTTTGAAGAACTTCTATAATAATTATTTTATTATAAATTTGAAATATTCTTTGAAACTGATGGAATATTTTAAATCTTGCAACAGCGGCATTTTTCGCCAAATCTATTGCGCATATCTTCCAGGAGTGGATTCGAAATTGGAACCGTGAAAATGCGAGAGTGAACTTACTGATTCTTTATAAGCAATATACTGTGGTGTTACCGTAGATATCGCATAGGTAAGAGGTTAGTTCGACTCGAGCAGCCGAACAGTACGGACGTGAGAGAGAAGCGTGCTTAGGTGGGGGCGACTGACCTATTGTCAACGGAGCTTTTCAGCTCCCGGTGGGTAAGACACCGAGTGTGGCATAGGCACTTGTCCTACATATTAGCGAAAAGCGGATGCGAGGTTGTTACTAGTTAAACCGTCGAGGAGCTGTTTTTATAGGCTCCTCGCGGAGGCTATAATAGCTTCGCGTTTGCGAAGAATTCGGGATCACCTCAGTGTGTCGTCAGGGATGACACTGTAAGGCCTTGACATTTGACAAGGTCGGACAGAAACGGCCCCTGCTCCTGAGGTGTGAGAAACAGCAAGAGGATCCCTCACTGTGAATACAGGGAGTGAACTACCGCGAGGTACCTGGGACGGCACCCAGTAAGCCGTACTGACAGCGGTCAGTCGGTGGAAAAAAAACAGAGTCGTCTAAGTAGAATTTTCTTATATCTTATGAACTATTTGTTCACTGCCTTACGGCAATATGAGTGATATTCCCCCCCCCAGAAAGTGTTGTCACGCAGGTGACAACACAACAAGAAGAAGAGAATGATTTAGCCGAATCATCAAACCCCTCTGTTGACAGCTCGATCGAGCTATATAATAAATTTATTAAATCGACTAATCCCGCGATCGACGACATAGAAATCGTAATATCTGACGATGACTCCTATCTGCCCGAGTCGGAGGAAGAAAAAAGCGAAATCGACACCGATGACGATATCAATACGATGGACGCCATCGACGAAGAGCCGAGCCCAGCTGCAGAATCGCGCGAAGCCCCACCCCCAACTGTAGTAGAGACACAACCCGCCGTGGACAACGTCTCCAAAAATGAAGCCGAGCCCGAAATCGGCAAGAAAATGAAAAGGCTAAGGCCCAAAGAAGACTCTTCGGAAGACGAAGAAGTAAAGAAAAAGGCCAGAGAAATGGCGGAAAGGGAAAAAGCCAATGAGCTTTTAAGGTCGGTCAATGTACTGACGGAACAGATCAAATCCCTTAAAGAAGAAAGCCGTATCCGCGAGGAAAAGGCAAATAAACAAATCCAAGACCTTCTCGCTCAGATGACTGAGCTGAGAAACGAAAACAAAGAAAAGGACAAGGAGATACAAAAACTTGTACAACATATAATGGCATTAACAGCAGCCAAGGAGAAAGAAGAGTCAATAATGGAAATCGACCCGTGGAAAGCCTCCCTCGATAATGACGTTGTAAAGCTAGTGGAACTAGGAATCGGTTCACCTCCCCCCGTAAAGCCATCCGGTAGCAAAGGCAAGCCTAAAGAGCCGGAAAGAATCATAACAACCAAAGAACCTGCAGGTTGGACACAAGTCCAAAACAAAAAAGGAAAAAAGACAGGCACCACTACTGAGAAATCAGACAGTAGTGTGAAAACAAAAATAAGCGTCGCCGAAAAGCAGACGCAGATAATAAATCAGCGGAAAGAAATCGAATTTAACAAGGCTGCGAAAGAGGCTCATGAAAGAAGCCAGAAAAAGAAAACTGCCCAAAATAACTTGAGCAAAAATAGCCAAGTTGAAAAAGAAAACGACGTACCAAAAGACTCACCGCAAACAAGCGAGGAGCCTATAGTAAAAGAGCCGAAACCACCGGCGATAATCCTAAAAACTGTAGGAGAACACCAAAAAATCCTGCAGAGAGCAGCCAACCAAGGCATAATATCAGTCAATAAGTTTGCACGATCAGGCAGATCGATTGTTATTAACACAAAAACCAGAAAAGATTACCTAGGAATGGTACACATCCTAGAAGAACACAGTCCAAAAATAGAATTCATCGCATATCCCATAGATAGCGATAAACTAAAAAGAGTCATTATAAAAGGGCTATCTGCTACTACTAGCACAGTAGCAATTAAAGACGAACTATACAATAAAGGAATAGAAGCAACAAGGGTGATCAATATGATCTCCAAAAAAGCTGATAAAAAAGTACTGCCACATTTCATCGTCACCCTCAAAGAGGAAGACGTTGCAAAAATTAAAAAAATATCTGATATATGCTACATGCGAATCTATGTGGAGGATGAATTCAAAATCACAAAAGACACCCTACAGTGTTATAACTGTCAAGGGTTCTATCACAGCTCAAAGGCTTGCCATTGCGGATCCAGATGTGTAAAATGCGGAGAAAACCACATCAGTAACGACTGTGAGAAAAGCCGGGAAACCGACCCCAAATGTGCAAACTGTGGTGAAGCGCACACAGCAAATTATAGAGGATGCTCTAAGGCCCCCAAAAAGAAAACACCTGCCCCAACAAGACCGGTAGGAAGACCCATAAACAGCGCTCCAATCAACAAAGGAGTCAGCTACGCACAGGCAGCGAAAAAATCCGCTGAAACCACCTCAGAATCTCCAGCACAACCACAAGAAGTGTCGGTACAGGACGCAGCTACCCTCATCGCAAACTTCCATACAGAGTATAATAACAAAATGATGGAAATGATGTCCATGATGGACAAAGCAACAAAAATGATGACTGCATTTGGAGAAGCCGTCCGAAAATGTTAGCAAACCAAAACGAAGATCTACGCATTGGGTCATGGAATTCCGGCGGAATATTCAAAAAGATCAACCTTCTGGATGAAATAATAAACAGATTAGAGCTCGATATCGTAGCTCTTCAAGAAACCAAACTAGTGGAAAGGAAAAAAACAAAATTTCCAGGCTACGATATCTATAGAACGGATCATAGAGCATTATCAGGAGGAACAGCTATATTAGTCAAAAGGGGACTCGAACACGAGCACATCCCAACACCAGACGGACTGGTGACAATGGAAGCCACAATTATTCGACTTAAGGCCAACAACGAAACACTAAAAATAGTGTCAGCTTACGTTAGACCACATGATCCGATTTTCAACGAAGATTTGAGCCTAATACTGAACTCAGAAGAGCCAACTATAATTATTGGAGACCTAAATGCTAGATCTCCCAATTGGTTTGACAGGACGACCAACCGAAACGGAAGATATCTCTGCAACCATCTCGAGAACAGACCGAACACATATGTCATCGGACCAACAGAACCGACATGTTTCCACGGAGAACTCCCTACGTATCTCGACATTGCAATCCTACACAACGTGGGTCAACAATACGAGATACACTCTCTAAATGAAGGCGATTCGACACATAACCTAATCGTCCTGACCCTGGGCGCAACAGAATTGAACTATTTGCAGCCCCACAACAGAAAGAAAACAAGTTGGCCAAACTTTCGAAGAATTGTGAGCGAGAACATCGGTAATATCCCAACAATTAATAATATTACAGAACTAGAAGACAGTGTAATAAAACTAGAACAAGCAATAAACAATGCTATCGATGCCAGCTCCAAAACCGAAACAATCACAAGACAAAAAGGAAGATTCAGGGATATAAGTATAGAACTTCAAAACCTAATCAAAGAGAAAAACCGGAAAAGAAGAAGAGCCTACCGCACAAGAATGGTAGAAGACAAAAGGATTGCAAATGAGCTAGACAGGGAAGTGAAAAAACAACTTCAAAATCATAGAAATGAAAGCTGGGACTCCTATATCGATGAGCTAAATCCTAACAAATCCGCCTTCTGGAAGTTATCTAAAATCCTTCGAAAGGACAAGAAACCCATACCTCCCCTACACGGAGTAAACGGGATTGTCCATACGGAAATCGACAAAGCCGAAGTCATGAAGGACGAACTAGAAAGGGCGTGTAGAAACAACGAAGACCCCGACGATGACATAGACTTTGAAGAAGAGGTAGAAAGAACAGCGAGAAGACTTAGAAGGAAAAAGGGCAGAATAGGTATTACACATACATCTCCCGAAGAAATAAAGGAACTTATAAAAATGACAAATGCCAAAAAAGCCCCAGGACCCGACAACATCACAAATAGGGCGCTGAAAAATCTACCAACAAAAGCTATTGTTTATATCACTAACATAATAAACAACATGCTAAAACTACGATATTTCCCAGATAGGTGGAAAGAGGCACACGTAATAATGATTGCAAAACCTGGTAAAAACGGCACATTTCCGCAAAATTACAGACCTATCAGCTTATTATCATCTATAAGCAAGATAGCGGAAAGAGTTATACTAAAAAGACTAAATGAAGAATCACAAATGCTAGGAACCATACCAGAGGCTCAATTCGGGTTCAGAAGCGAACACTCCTGTGAATTACAGGTACTACTTCTTACAGAATTCATCACCAAAGGATTTAATGAAAAAATGTACACAGCTACAGCTTTTCTGGACGTCAGCAAAGCCTTCGACAGAGTCTGGCACCATGGACTCATCTATAAAATGAATGAATTTGGTTACAGTGAGGCGATGACATGCCTCCTTGCGTCATATCTTGCCAACAGAAGGTTCAGAGTTCGAATAGGGGCAACCCTATCCGAAGTCGGGACCCTGGAGGCGGGTGTGCCTCAGGGAGCGGTGCTGTCGCCGTACCTGTACACCATCTATACGGCCGACACGCCAAAAGAGCCAGGCTCTCTATTGAGTCTTTACGCTGACGACACAGCAATAGCTGTTAGCTGGAGAAACCCGGATCATGCAGCTAATCATCTGCAAAGAGCACTAAACAGATTCCAAAGATGGTGCATAAAATGGAAAATAGCCCTAAATCCAGATAAAACACAGGCTGTAATGTTTAGTCACAGAAGAAGTGTACCAAATCGCGAAATTACAATCGAAAACACCCCAGTAGACTGGACCAACCAGGCTAAATACCTAGGGGTACATCTAGATAAGAAGCTAACGTTCACTGAGCACATCAATCAGCAAATACGCAAAGCCAAAGCGTTGAAAAGTCAGCTCTCAACACTTATTGGAAGGAAAAGTAAACTACGATTTAAAACCAAAATCAGGGTTGCGAATAGTATTATCCTGCCAGTCCTAACATATGCATCCGCTGCGTGGGGACACACCTGTAAAACAAACAGGAAAAAGATACAGACTACTCAAAATCAAATAGTCAGAGATGCCCTTAAGATACCAAGGTACGTACCCTTGAGATATGTATATAGAGACTCAGGACAAACAAGAATCCTACGCACGCTAGACGAGAGAGCATATGAAATTTTTAACGGACTAAGAAACCACCCCAGCAGAATGTTAAGAGAGCTGACTAACTACAATGAAAACACAAGGACGGTACACAGAAGACCAAAACAACAGATAGCTCGATATAGGGAGAACCCGAACGAATAAATAAAGAATGAGATGGTTGCAAGAAGAACGAACAAAGAAATGCAGTCAATCAGAAAACACACCAAAAAAAAAACTCTGGCGAGAGGGTACGCTTTTCTTTTTTAGGTTTTTAGGTTTTTAGGTAATTATAAGTCCAATATACACCGGGGTGTGTGAGAGCATTATACACTTGGGAATGCACACCCCAATACACGCACACAAATAGGATTAAGGAAAAAAGGAAAGAATTGTTGCCCAGGCATTTTATAGTCCCGACGCCACAAGGAAGTCCACAAAAAAAAAAAAAAAAAAAACAAAAACACAAAAAAAAAAGTGTTTTCTGATTAAATAACGTAAATTCATATTGATACATTCATACTTTTCATTAAACCGTTTAACGTAAATTTACCTTATATAGCAAATATAGAAGGGGCCCGCCAGGCCTTCTATATACCGCTCCGCGGACTAGGCCCTTAAGGCAGATCGAAATGAAAGATCTACTCGCGAAATCCGAGCACTGAGGTCATGTGCGGCATGCATGGGCTTGGTGGCCGGACCCCTCTCGGGTGCTCAGCCGGCGAGGAGAACAAAATTTATTTTGCCAAATCGGCGGCTGAGTGACCGAGCACACACTCTTTTCCGGACATAGAGTCATCAGCTCAGGCTGATGGCTCTATAGTCGGAACACACGCTCCTTTTTCTTTTTTTAGGGACTCAAGTCCCGACGTAAAGCTAGAGTAAAATCAATTGAGTCAGTAAAGTAAATAGGGAGAAAAGCCTAGATGTGGCTACCCCTACAGTTAGGTGGCATAACCACATTCACTAAAAACCGAGGATGTCCTATTACCCAGGGCATCTTAAGTAAATTTCAGATCATAAGCCTCCTCACGTAAGTCACACGATGAGGAGGGGTGGTGGAAAAGCCTGGGGGTCAGATAGGTACCACTTCGACTAGCGAGGTGTGACCGGTTTGATCTTCGGACATGTGGATCCCATTCTTACATTGGTATACACATGTTCCTAGGGGCAGGGTTGATCACTGCGTGTGTGTGTGTGTGTAGGTAAGAGGTTATCGTTGGATTAATAATGGCTCGCAAATATTTGACGGAACAAGAACTATATGATTTATTAAATCAAAGTGACGATGAAGATTTTACGCGTCTAAAAAATCAGTTTGACGGTTGGGACAACGACGATAGTGAAAGTGATTGTGAAATTGCAGAAAATAATTTGGTACCAGCCAAAGCTGAGGTATTTTGTGACGAAAATGGTTTAGATGCTAAGAATAATCAACCTAATCAGGAAGATAATCCACCACTTAGCAAAATAAAAGAAAACTGATAAGCTGGAAAACAAGTTTATTTGGAGCAAAGTTGAGATCAAACCTTGTTTAGAAAATTTTAATGTGACCTATTCCGGTTGCCTACTTGAAAACCTGCCAAAAATTCCAACAATTTTAGAGGTTTTTGAAAATTTTGTTTCTAAAGAATTCGTCGAAGAAATAGCGGTACAAACAAACATGTATTACCATTATATTGTAAGTGAAAATCCATCACAAATATACATCACCAACTACCGATGAAATCTACCTGTTTTTGGGTCTTTGTCTACTCATGCCTCAAGTGAAAAAACAAAGGATAAAGGATTATTGGTCCCAAGATTTCGTAATTCAAACGCCTGCATTTGGTCAAATAATGTCCCGTGCGAGATTTTTAGAAATTTTACGATTTTTGCATTTTTCGGACAACTCCAACTTTATTAGGGAAGATAGGCTGTTTAAGATGAGATTCATTATCGATCATTACCAACAAGTATTAAAAAAATGTATGTATCCTTTTCAAAACCTCGTGATTGACGAAAGCCTTATGCTTTTCAAAGGAAGAATATCGTTTCGTCAGTATATTCCTTCCAAGAGGCATCGATTTGGGATAAAATTTTATATTATAGTAGATTGTGAAACCGGATATATACTTGATCTACTGATATACACAGGTGCTACAACAGAAATAAAGCAGTTCGACGAAAATCTAGGAACTTCAGGCAATATAGTAATGACTTTGATGGAGCCTTATTTCGACAAAGCACATCATCTATACACAGATAATTGATACACTAGTCCCATTCTGTATCAGAGTCTTTTAGAAAAAAAAGTTTATTGCTGTGGAACAGTGAGACCAAATAGAATGTTCATGCCGAAGTTCGAAAAAATTGAAAAAGGTTCGATTGATTATTTTTCAACCCAAACTTTACTGGCTTTGAAATGGAAAGATAAAAGAGACGTCCATATGTTATCTACAATCCACAGCAATAAAATAAAAACTGTGACAAATAAAAGAGGTGAACAAGTTCAGAAACCACACGCGGTTTTTGAGTACAATCAAAATATGGGAGGAGTAGACAAAACAGATATGCTTCTGAGTACCACAGAAAGTGTAACAAAAACAGTGAAGTGGTATAAGAAAGTGTTTTTTCATCTACTAGATTTAGCGGTGCTGAATTCCCATGTGATATATAAAATGAAAACTGGAAATAATATTCCATTATTAGACCTTAGTGAAATTGATAATAGAAAAATATAAAAAGGTGACACCTAGAAGTTGTACAAGCAGCAAACCGGAAAATGCTCACAATCCCTTACGCCTTATTGAAAGACATTTTCCTTCAATTTACCCCAAAAGGCCTGAAAATAATAAATCTGTTGTCAAGCGGTGTGCTGTTTGTGCAAAACAGAATAAAAGAAGAGAAAAAGCCTATAATTGTGAATCATGCAACGTAGCACTATGTGTTATAGGATGCTTTGAACGGTACCATACAGTACTAAAATTTTAATTTTTTTGTGTATTTTTTTTTTATTAATAAAATATATTTTGATTCTGATTTGCGTCTCAAAACTTATTTATTTCCATAAATATACTTAAAATAATACTACAAAATATAACATATTTTTTTCTTATTAATAATATATATTTCGATTTTGATTTTCTTCTCAAAAATGATTTATTTTCATAAATATACTTAAAATAATACTAAAAAATATAACATAATTTTGTTTCTAATTAATAAAATTATATTTTGATTTGCTTGTCAAAAATTATTTATCTCCATATTTCATATATAAAATAATATCAAAAAAATATAATATCTAAAACCGCGTTTGTGGACCAAAGCCGAATAAACTTGCAAGCACGTCGGCTACGGTCCAGCGAACACAACCGCCTGAAATCGGTGCGGTCCTGAAAAGGTTAATGATTAAGGATTTAAAAAATATGCAAGAGGATAATATGCCAATAGTGGAACCAAACGACCTTGAAATATTTGGAAAGAGTGTGGCATCACAATTACAAAAGTTATCAGATGAACAGGCAACAATTGCCCAGGAAAAGATACAGAGCATACTGAGTCAATGCAGACTTGCTGATATACGAGCGAAGAAGTTAAACGCTAATCAAAATTCGCAGTTTTCTGAATGTATGCAACAATTTCCAAAATCGATGCAGCAACTTCCAAATACTCAATTTGAATGGGATCCTATATCTTTGAGAAACTATCCACCACGCTTCCCGCCAGTTGCAAGTTGTGCACTTCCAGAAGGTAGTCCATCCAGTGCTGCAACTTCATCGACTTTTACTTCCCACTGCAAGGATGACTGCTGCAGTGTTCCATCACCTATTGAAAGCCTTGACGAAGCAGAAGACGCTAGTGGTCTCATTAAAATAGCTTATAATATTGCCAATTGTAAATAAAATTAATAAATACTTTACCTTAATATATTGTTTTAATGCTGCATAAATTCCCCTGCACACTTTGGGAATAAATTTTGAGATAGTAGGTTTGGACACACGGTATAAGTGACTCAGGCTTCGGTAAGACATTCCAGTAGCTAAATAAGTCAATGTTACTTCAAGTTTATTTTTGCAGATAATGCCTCTCTCATCACGGTATCTTGATACTGAATAGAACTTTCTATTAGAGAAGAAAGTAGTTGGTCAAAATTTTCTGACGTAAGTCGTAACGCCAACCTGTACTCAGTGGGATCCTCTACTCTTAGTTGTTTTAACAAGAAAGACGAAGCTCCTGTTATAGATCTATCACTGACCCATTTTCTTACCCATAATCGTTTTTCCTTTATCACTTCTTCTTGCAACATATTAATCAGCTCCTCCCTTAATAGGACGAACATTTTCTTAACACATTTTCTTTTCAACAACTGCTTTTGCTGTAGCTCCATTTTTACAAAAGTAATACGACACGACACTGGCAAATGATAACAAACGACTGACTTCACATAGTAGGAACAGACGTGACAGTGAGACTGGCGCCAGCTACTGGATACGTGTAAACTTACCTGTCCAGCGCTGTCCTAGTCAAGCACTGGAATGCCAGTGAGACTGGCGCCAGTTACTGGATATGTGTAAACCTGCCTTAATGGCACTTTATACGAATACAGCTGTTTTGCCTTTTGGTTTAAGTTGTGCACTTAGAATATTTACAAAGATATTAAAACCTATTGTAGGAATTCTAAGAGAAAAGGGGGATTTTTAACAATATATTTGGATGATTTTCTGATTCTAGGGAAATCATATAAACAGTGTGAACATAATGTAAAATTAACTGTAGAAATACTAACACATTTAGGTTTTTAATTAATCATACTAAAAGCAAAATTACTCCTACAAATGCGTACACATATTTGGGGTTTACTTTTGACTCAAATAATTTGACAGTAACATTACCTAACAGCAAAAAATTGAAGATTCTAAAAACGCTTAATATTTTTTGCAACTACCGGAGTATAAAACTAGAAAATTTGAAAAATTTTTGGGAACTTTTGTATCTGCTTGCCCGGCTATAAAATTTGATTTTTTACACACAAAAATTATTTGAACGTCATAAATATTTAACATTCAAACAATCATTTGGAAAAGACAAAAGATTTAAGACGATCATGCAGAACTCTATTACTGACTCATAAGAAACCTTTTCATAAGGCCACTCCACAAACCATTGGTAGATGGATCAAATTTATTCTACAACAGAGTGGCCTGGATATAAGTCAGTTTAAAGCACATAGCACACGTCACGCCGCAACATCTGCGGCAGCTAGGAAAAGGGTCAGTTTTGTCACTATAAGTAGGCGGCAGGTGGGATGAAAAATGCTAAGAAACTTGCGAAATTTTACAATAGGCCCTTAGATTTAATAAAGAATTTGCAATACAAGTTTAAATAGGTAAAAAGAACCTGATTTATGTTAAGTACTATAAATTTGTAAGGATTTTAGAATATACATTTAGTTTAAGGTTGGATTATGTTATGTAATGTGTTAACTAATTGCCTCAGGGCATTTTTAGATACGAACTTTACATTTTAGGAACATATAATATGTTGGGCATTATTATAATAAAGTTGTTGCAACGACTTTAAACATCTACAATTTATTTATTTATGAGATGAGGCCGAATATAATCTTAAGATCAAACGAACTTACCTGAAGTTCGATCTTGATTATATGAGGCCTTATCGAAATAAATAAGTCCCAACCCACCCTAACATTTTGGAAAAATGCCCATAATATGTTGCAACAACAACTTTCAAATAGGCTGAAGGGTATGAGCTAGAGACGATGGGAAGAGGTTTCGAGTGGTTGTTTATACTTTAAAGTGTGATTAATTAGCCAGAGGCGGAGGTACTACAATTTATTTATTTATTTCGATGAGGCCTCATATACTCAAGATCGAACTTCAGGTAAGTTCGTTTGATCTTAAGGTTGTTATCTTTATCTTTAAATCGCTAAATAATTTAGCGTACAAGAAAGTACTAAGCCAGTTATTGTTTGTGAATTGTTTTCGATTAATACTTTTGTCGTTTTCGCAGAAAGACAGCTATGGTTATATATTACTTTATTAAAAAGTTTCCCATATGTTGCTAACTTAAGTAGACACGTTGTATTTATATATATATATATATATATATATATATATATATATATATATATATTTCGTTTTTTGATAATAATCTCACTGTATATGTATACATGGATATCAAAATACACAAAGGTATAATTTAGGATGAGAAATGTTATTTCATGTATTACTTTATGTTTATGTTAAATGAGGGAGCCACTTGCATTTTCGGATTTCATATATATATATATATATATATATATATATATATATATATATATATATATATATATATATATATATATATATATATATATATATATATATATATATATATATATATATATGAAATCCTTAGTTTATGCCAATGCCAATGAAATACTATGTTACTATGAATATAACTAGAAATATATATATATATATATATATATATATATATATATATATATATTGTTATGATGTGTTTTTTGTTTGAATGATGAGCAATGAGTATTTTTAATAATATAGGGTTTTTATCGCGGTTCTCAAAGAATTAGTTTGTAAGTACTTTTTTAAATTATCTTTATTATAACTATTATGAAACACACATATATATCTAACCTAGCCAATATAAATTTAAAATAAACTATCTTTAAATTGATATTCTTATAAAACTAATTAAATTCTATAGACAATGTAAAATTTAAACAAACTATCTTCAAAATTGAAATTGTTATGACATTAACTAAATTATATTAACAAAATTTTGTACCTTTCTTTCACTGAATGCCTAAATGAAATGTTTTCCACTATATAGATTCTAATCACCACTGAATGTCTTCGTACTTTGGTTATCCTTGTTTTTCTGAAATTACTTTTTCCAATTATCAGCTTCTACCAATTTAAGATATAGTTTTCTTCACCAGCATTTATACACCACCAGCAAACACCATTTATATTTATTCTTCTTTTCAATATACCAATATCCAATTATTATAAGTTGATTTATACTAATCTCCAATCATAATATAATTTTAATTCCTTCCAATGTCCATCCAATATTCTTCTAATATACTTTTATAATCTTCCATAATTATTTGTGTATAATTATAAATGTGCATTAAATATATGCATAATTTTTAATCTTCATTTAACTCACTATATTAAACAATTGGACTATTTGCACTTGATTCACTGACTCCAACTAACTTTCATATTTCTTCCTAAACTTTTCTGACTGACTTCTTGAAAATTATGAACAATTTACTTCACTAAATGTGTCTATTAACTTTCATAATGAACTGGCCTGACTTCTGACTAAAAACTTCCATCTTGAATCCAAATCACGGGTATTTATATCCTTTTGGATATTCCAGAACCATCTGGTAAGAGATCATGTTCCATTCGTTCTATTAACTTCTATATAGATGTTCTCGAAAAAAATATCTGTTCGATCCACCGCCATAATCATTATTTCGAGAATGTTCGACCGTAAACAATGGTCAAATTCTGCACTCTGGAGAATTCGTTAATGTTCCATTGATAATTTTGTTGACATTTAGGCTTTTCAGATCAGAATAAACATTCAAATTAGTAACTAACACTCTAATTTAATAAAATACACAATTCAAACAATATATTATTATAACCCCACTTTATATTCGTATTATGATTAATTTCTATCTGTCAATTCGAGAGTATTTTTGGTTGCCTAGGCACATGGCTCACTTACATATATTTACAACATTAAAATACAACTTTTTACACTTATTATATGCTAATTTATTAAAAATACCCTCACATAAATATATTTTTATTAAATTCTCTAGTATATAACTTATTTAAAACAACCAAATATCTAATATTATGTAGTATATAACTTATAAATTATTTTCTATAAACCGTAATCGTATCAATATATATATATAAAGTGCACTCGTAAGTGAATGGGATGTTTTCGGTCAATTTGGAGATAAAAAAGACAAGAGTTGTGCTACTTGATTGCTATTGAACACGTTTCGCCCACTGTTCAATGAGCATCATCAGTTCATCTAAAAGAGTGTTATTAGCGATACATCTAATATGAAAAACAATTAAGTAAATGATCTTACCTTTAAAAGATCTGTAGCATTAAAATGTTATTATTGCGAAGAAACATCGAAAAATAAACTACTAAATACATCAGCAAAAAAAAACACCGAACGCCGGAAGATTCCCAATTTAAGTAATTTTATATTAATTTTTTTTTTAATTTCACTTTTGAAAACATTGATTGATGATAAATGATAAATCTATCAAAAAATGTAATTGTCAATTTTGAAATGTTATATTAACAACGGCACGGCTAGGGTTCTTGACTGTTATGATCATATTATGCAAAATGAAGTATTTCAAAGCTAGAATGTCAGAACTGACAATCATCTGGTGAGATTGAAGGAAAATTTTTGTAGATGCCAACATAAATGTTATGATATAATAAAAAAAGTTGAAGAAGAAACCAATAATTAAAAGTAGAATAAGGAAGAATCAATTTTGTAGTATTAGTGCATGGTAGATTTGGCTTAAGTTGCTGATTTAAGTTCTCTTATTTAATGCATTAGGTTGTTTCAAAATATGTTACGTCTTCATAAAATGACTCTTATTAAGGTTACGTTCTCTACAGAGAATTCTAACATAATAAAAATTCACAGTATGTTTGGTTTTGATTGCATGTTCTGCAAGGGCACAAGTATGTTTAGAAAGTTTAATGTCACTATGATGTGAAGTAAGGCGTTCTTTAGGGGAACGGCCAGTCTGAAAAATATAACATGCATCACATTCAGAACAGGGTATGTGATAGACTACATTCACTTGTTCCAAAGAGGAAAGAGGTGTTTTAATTTTAGAAAACAAGTTCCTGACAGTCTTAGCATTATTGATAGCAATCTTAACCGGGATATTGTTCTGTTTGTACAATTTAATAAGCTTTTCAGTAACATATGGGAAATAGGGTAGTGAAGAGTAATGGGTGGTGGAAGTTGCAATATTAGAAGAAAGTAGAGTACTTTTAAAAAATCAATTAAAATCCTTTGTAAAAGGTATATATTTAAATATATACCTATTATACCTAAATATATATTTTAAATATATACCTTTTACAAAGGATTTTAATTGATTTTTTAATATATGCTATACAGCCAAATACAGGAACGTAGATTCCTTGTGGATTAGAGTACTTTTGTTAATAATATTATTAGAAATCATTCTTAGTTGATCACCATCAGGTAAATCATCAATAGAAGACCCAAAACTTGTTGAAAAAAGGTATTTATTTATGAGAGATGTAGGGTAAGAATTGTCAGATAGTATATTTCTGAGTAACAAAAGAGAATCCCTTTTGTTATCAGAATGTGTTAACCTATGTAGCCTACAGCTGAGTGCTTTTATAAGATTTATTTTGTATTTGAACGGATGGCAAGAATGATAGTTAAGAAACCTATTACTAGCCATAGGTTTCCTGTACCAACTTTTAGTTAGTCTATTGTCACTATTTCTAAAGACACGTATGTCATAAGAAAGGAACACTATTGTTAGAAGGATCCTCAAGTTCATAAGTAAACTCTAAGTGAGGATCAAAACCATTAAAAATCGATAAGGTAGACTCTACTTTGTCAGGGGGTAAGGCTAACAAAAGGTCATCAACATACCGTTTAACAAAAGGGATATGGAAATCTATAAGACCCAAACATTCAGATATCAAGTCATCAAGGAGAAAGTTAAGGATGTGAGATATGGATGAACCCATTGGTGTACCAAAAATTTGTAAGTAATATTTATCATTGAAAACCAAAAATTAGTGTCAAACACCAATTGCAAAAGCTCTGCAAACACGTCCCAGGAAACGGGGGAGTTTGGTTAGATAGTATTCCAATGATTCCTTAAAGAAGTGAGAACACTAGAAAAAGGAAGGTTAGTGAAAAGTAATACTACATCAAAGCTCACCAAAATGTAATTAAGTGGTAGTTTGAAATTGTTAATAAATGCACTAAATTAAAAAGAATCAAAAATATTATAAGAATTGTGATAATTATAGGATTTAGATAGAATATCAGTTAGAAATTTAGCAATGTGTATATTTGGTGAATTGATAGAAGAAACAATAGGTCTCATACTAAAAGTTGGTTTATGTATTTTAGGTAAACAGTAAAATCTCGGTGAATAACCATCATAGTTATGCAGAGATTTAGCTATGGTTTGGTTTATGACCTTAATATTCTTCAAATGCGTAATAAACTTGTTTATTCTATTAGTAAACTTAGAGCAAGGGTTAGAGGGAAGGAGTTGATAATAACGAATATCGTCCAACAAGGACTGGCTGAGTCTGAGTACATTATCAATGATCGATATGGAATGCTTAGGACGTTTGGTATAATTTAATAAAATGTTATTAGAAGAAGACCTAAGGGATAAAAGGTCTGAGTCATCTGCATATGACAAAATATTTTCAACATCAGCAAGAATCCTATTAACGGAATAATCCCTGAAAGATGGTCGAAGGCCAAATTTTGGTCCCAAAAATAAAAGTTTAAGAATGTCTTGAGGAACATCAACATTGGAAAGATTTTTAATCCATTTAGGATTGAAAGGAATTTTGTGAAACTCCGGGGTATCTAGTTAGTCAAAAGTGTCCAATAAAGGGACAGGAAGAACCTGGTCTAAAAACTCAGTGATATTTTTAATTTGATTAGTAATGAATTTAATGTCTGAATGAACCCTCGAAATATGAAAATTAAGCAATCGTGCCCTCACCTGCCTATTAAGTGATTGACTCAGGTGTTGGATAGTGGGACTAATGGTCCCCGTGGTAGAAGAAAGAATTGTAGACGTACAATCAATGATAAATCTGGGAATCTTCCGTGTTCTCCTACATTCTAATAAGAAAGTTCTTCTTGCTTCCGCTGTAGCTAACTTTTCAACTAAATTTGTCCATCTCTTGAGTTTCTTCACTGTAGTTTCTCCATAGATGCGCTTAGTCTTAGCATAGAATCCCTCTGTACATGAAGACATCTTTAAGGAATATGACCGTTTAATTTAATATAAAAAAAGTGCACTCGTAAGTGAATGGGATGTTTTCGGTCAATTTGGAGATAAAAAAGGCAAGAGTTGTGCTTCTTTATCTATTTATTGAAGACGTTTCGCCCACTGTTCAATGAGCATCATCAGTTCATCTAAAAGAGTGTTATTAGCGATACATCTAATATGAAAAACAATTAAGTAAATGATCTTACCTTTAAAAGATATATATATATATATATATATATATATATATATATATATATATATATATATATAATATATATATATTTAGGGATTCTACAGTATTCACTGCCTTCCCTCGCTCAACCGTTTCCATCTCTCTCTGTTGTTCCATTCTCCATCGTTTAGTCCTCTCTTACTCATGGCGTCGTCTACTTCGTTCCTCCAGGATTTTCGGGGTCGTTCTCTTTTCCTCCTTCCTATGGGGCTCAATTCGGTTATTCTCTTTATCCATCTGCTGTCGCTAGTTCTTCTTACATGTCCATACCACTTTAGTCTTTTTTGTTCTATATATGTTAGTATGTCTGTTTCTATTGATGTTCTTTGCTTTATTTCGTCATTAGTTCTCCTATCCATTCTTGTTACTCTGCAGCATCTTCGCAGGCATTCCATCTCTGTTGCTACTATCTTACTGCTGTTTTTCTTGTTTATGATCCAATTTTCAGCCCCAGATGTCATAATACTTCGCACTAATGTTTTATAAATCTGCGTTTTTGTCTTCATATTTAGGTGTCTATCCCACCATACTGAGTTAAGTTGTCGGATTGCTGTTCTTGTTTGTCCTAATCTTTGTGTAATTTCTTCCTCTGTAGCTGAAGTCGTCTTGGTCTTGTGCAATCACTACTTGATCGTCTGCAAAACTTAATGTATATAGGTATTCGTTCCGTACCGGTACTCCCATGCCTTCGCATTTTCTTTTCCATGTAGTCAAGGCTTTCTCTAAGTATATTTTGAATAGAGTTGGAGATGTGGAACAACCCTGCAGGAGCCCTTTTGTTGTGGTGAAGTCTCCTATGATTCTTGTTCCCATTTTAACGGACACTTTATTTTCTTTATACAGAGCTTTTGTAGCTTCTATGAGTTCCGTCTGTATTTCTAATTTGTACATTGCCTCCCATAGTTCTGACCTTGGTACAGAGTCATACGCCTTTCTCAGGTCCACAAATGCCAAGTATATCAATATCTCTATTTTTTGCTTTTTTCTTTTCCAACAGTTGTTCCAGTGTGTATATGTGGTCTATGCATGATCTTCCTGCCGTGAAGCCTGCCTGATCCTCTCCGATTTTGCCTTTTATCGCTTGCTCTATCTTTTCTCGCAGTATCTTCCCATATAATCTTCCTATTGATGATTTACGCTTATTCCTCTGTAGTTTTCGCATCGTTTTCTATCTCCTTTCTTAAATATAGATGTCATATATGCCGCCGTCCATTCCTTTGGGAAGATTGAAGAAGAAGGGAAGAACCTTTAAAAGATCTGTAGCAATAAAATGTTATTATTGCGAAGAAACATCAAAAATCAATCTACTGAATACATCAGCAAAAACAAAGAAACACAGAACGCCGGAAGATTCCCAATTTAAGTAATTTTATATTATTTTTTTTTAATTTCACTTTTGAAAACATTGATTGATTAAATCTATCAAAAAATGTAATTGTCAATTTTGAAATGTTATATTAACAACGGCACGGCTAGGGTTCTTGACTGTTATGAGCATATTATGCAAAATGAAGTATTTCAAAGCTAGAATGTCAGAAATGACAATCAGCTGGTGAGATTTGTAGCGAGATTAAATAAAACGAGCGGTTCGAATTTATATAAATATATTTATTTATAGTTTACAGTTCGGTACTCTCTTATCAACTAAACTCACTCCTAAAAACGTTACATATATATAACAAAGTTACTATGTTCTAGAATATTCTGGCGTTGTCCCACCTCTAATTCGTCTCATCGAAAGAACCGTCGAAGACGGGTGGTATTGAAATGCCAATTCTTGTGTTCTCTAGATCTTTCCTTCTAAGAATTATGACGTATCGGAGATGGGCTATTTCGTTACACTGCTCCCCTCTTAGATCTGAGCGTCCCGATCAGCAACTCCAGATGTAGGCCCAGGATGACGGAATCTACAGAGGTCGCCAGCTCTGCATGAACCCCTTAGAAAAAAATAACAGTCTACTGACTTTGAAGGATACGATCTCATCGGGTTAATGCAATACACAGTAATTCGTACGCCGGTTTCTCAGAAGATCACTTCAAGCATGCTTCTGATAATCTTCCAGTCCAGATTACCTAGTGCATTGCTTATCTTGGGTAAGGCCATATTCTTAATGTCGTAATCACAGACGATTTTCTTCAAATTAGTTAGAGCACGCCATATATCCTCGTAGGTTGCCCTGTCTGTATACGACTTCCTGGTCACCATATACAGCAAAGATCGAGAACCATCTTCTAATCTCAGTACTCTCCCAACTTTAGGCTGCTGGTTTTTTAACTCGTCCAAACGACCGAATTTCTTATAAAATACTGATGAGATTCCTTTAGTCATCTCAAGATCTTGGACAACACAGTGGGCTAGAGGGACGTTATGCGGAACATTAAAAAGATCCTGCTGAACTTCTGTGGTCACGCCAAATCTAGCACTCTTTCTCTCTGCGTAATTTGACAATAAATTCATTAAAGCTTGGTCGCCGGTCATCTTTGATCTCATGTTGAAGGGTTCGTGCTTCTCCTGTTTCATTTGAGCCAGCATATAGTGCAAGACGATTTATGTGAACTACTTTTGGTTTACCTTTCGGCAACTTTCTAATTCGGTATATGACGTCATTTATTCTCTTTTTAATTCCATACGGACCTTCCCATTGTCTTTGTAGTTTGGGAGACAAGCCTCGACGACGTTGTGGATTATAAAGCCAAACAAGATCACCTACTTCATAGCTTTCACTCTTGCATCGAGAATCGTATTGATCTTTCATTCTGTCACTGGCTAACTGGATGTGTTGTCGGGCAAGTTCATGAATGTTGTTCATTCTTAACTTCAGGTGGTCGACATAATCTTCGCTTGCAACATGTTTTTCGGAAGGTCTGCAGCTAAACTCTAGGTCGCAAGGCAAACGAACTTCACGACCTAACATCAGGCAGGTTGGAGTCTGGCCTGTAGTTTCATTCACGGCCGAGCGGTAGGCCATTAGGAATAAATGAATGTGCTGGTCCCAATCTCTTTGATGTTCTGATACAACCTTGGACAGGTGTTTACCCATTGTTCGGTTCATTCTCTCGACCATTCCATCTGATTGAGGATGCAGGGGTGTCGTTCTGGTCTTATTGACACCAATCAATTTACAAACGTTTTGGAAAAGGGTTGACTCAAAGTTTCGCCCTTGGTCGGAGTGGATCTCCAAGGGAACACCAAATCGCCTAAATAATTTTTAACAAGTACCTCTGCAACGGTAGCAGCTTCTTGATTTGGTACCGCATAGGCCTCAGTCCATTTCGTGAAATCATCCATGGCTACCAGGATATATTTATTTCCATCATTTGTCTCTGGAAGTGGACCGGCGGGAATGTCGATTGCTACTCTTTCTATAGGACTACCAACATTGTACTGTCTCATGGGTGCCCTCTTTTTACCAACTGGACTATTACTGGTTGCACACAGTTCACATTTCCGGCACCATGTTCTTACATCATCTTTACAGTTCACCCAATAGAACCGTTCTCGAACCTTTTGCAGTGTCTTCGTGATACCAAAGTGTCCACCTGATGCACCGTCATGCAACTGACGCAATACTTCTGACACTTTACTTTTAGGTACAATCAACTGAAGCTTAGTTTCTGTACCATCATCGTTCTCAAAGGTTCTATACAGAAGATCCTCTTTCAGCACTATTGGCTCCAGTAACACTTGACTTGCCAAGAAGGTCTTTCACTTCGACGCATCCAATCTAAAACTCTTTTTATACATGGATCATCTGCTTGAGCGTCTTGTAGCTGTTGAGGCTGCCATTGATCATTAATGACGGTGGTTCGTCTCACGGCGCAAAGTCGTTCTTCTAATTTAAGACAGTGATTACAATTTGCACTGCATGGCCGTCTCGAAAGGGCATCAGCATTTGAATGAACTCTGCCAGCCCTGTGTTCGGTCTCGTAATCATATTCTTGTAAACGTTCTAACCATCTTGCCATCTGGCCCTCTGGATTACGGAATTGTAGGAGCCATTTTAGAGCAGCGTGATCTGTGCGAAGAAGAAACTTTCTGCCATACAAGTATTTATGGAAATGCTCGCAAGCCTTTACTACGCCTAGCAATTCTCTCCTAGTAACATAATAGTTTCTTTCTGGTTTCGACAGGACTTTGCTAAAGTAAGCGATGACTTTCTCCTGCCCATCTTGGATTTGGGAGAGAACAGCTCCTAATGCACTGTTGCTTGCATCGGTGTCCAACACAAATTTTCCTGCCTGCCTAGGGTAGCATAAAATCGGTGCGCTGGTCAGAGCCATTTGTAAGTGTTCGAAAGCTCTTTGACACTCTTCGCTCCATGTATATTCTTTGCCTTCTTCTGTCAACTTTGTTAATGGCTTGGAGATGTTAGCAAATCCTTTGACGAAACGTCGGTAATATGTATATAGGCCAAGAAAACTTCTAATTTCGTGTTTATCTCTTAGTACAAGCCAATCTTTAATTGCTGCAAGTTTTTCAAGATTAACTGTTACACCATTACTTGCTACAATATGTCCCAAGTACTTCACTTCTCGTCGAAACAAGTGACATTTCTTTCGACTTAACTTCAAATTCGCTGCCCGCAATCGTTGAAAGACTTCTGTCAGATTATTGGCATGTTCATCGAAGGATCTTCCAACTACAATTACATCATCCAAATAAACCAGGCATGTTTTCCATGTTAGACCTCTTAAAACTGCCTTCATTAATCTTTCAAATGTGGCCGGGCATTATATAAACCAAAGGGCATAACTGTGAACTGCCAAAGCCCAGATCCTATCGAGAATGCGGTTTTTTCACGATCAGCTTGCTCCATGTCTACTTGCCAATATCCACTTTTCAGATCGAGTGTGGAGAACCAGCGAGAACCAGAAAGTGTATCCAAAGTATCGTCTATTCTGGGCAAAGGATAACTATCTTTTTTAGTTACTGCATTGAGCTGTCGGTAGTCAATACAAAAACGTGTTGAACCATCTTTCTTCTTTACTAGCACTACTGGTGATGTCCATGGACTGTTTGATGGTTCAATTACCCCTTGTTTGTTCATATCTTTGATGATGTCTTCGGCTTCATCTCTTTTCGCAAATGGAAGTCGTCTAGGTTGTTGTCTGATTGGCTGAGCGTCTCCGGTATTAATTTTATGCTTTACTATGCTTGTTTTGCCATTATCCTTCTTATCCAAGGCAAAATCACCTTGAAATTCTATCAGCATATTCTATTCTATATATTCTATCATCAAAGTTATTTTACTTAACTTAATAGCAGTTACCTTTAAATTCATAACTCTTACAGGAATGACATTTCGAATTCTCACCAAAGCTTTTGCCGTTAGGAACTCGGCATTATTCACATCTTCGACCATCCTTAAACTTCCCTCTCGGCAGTAACCATCAGGTCTGGTCATCAAAATTTTCTCACTATTACTGAGTATTGTTACAAGGCAATAGCGAGCGCTTCATCTAGAACTTTCGGTCTTGCTAGTCTTAAAGCTTTCTGTAATTCACTTTCTCTTAACCCATTGACGAAGGTATCTACAGCAATTTCTTCCAAAATGTTGTCTGGTACCTCCGGATAAGCCAACCGCACTATAAGAGCAACATCTGCTTCAAACTCTTGCAAATTTTCACTTGCTCGTTAAATTCTACTTCTTAGTTGCGCCGTGTAGACTTATTTTAGATGGGCATCTCCGTAACGTTTGTCTAGTCGAGTGAACAAGGTCTGGTAACATTTTTCTTGACCCTTAGGAATCGATCTTAGGATATCTGCAGCATCAAGCATCAAGCAGCAGTCAAGAAAACAGCCTTTTCTTGTTCTGTCCAAGGTATATGGACCAAGAGGACTTTCCATCAAATGGTGGCAATTTGAATCTCATATTATGTGTCGTTTCATCTCTCGGTGATTCCTCTTTCACTACCGGATCTAAGGCTACTGTACTAACTGGTGGTAGCACTTTTATATTGGTTATCATCGTCTCTAATTGTTTGATCTTCTCTTCTACGTCTTCTATCTTATCGTTTACATTTTTCTGTATCTTATCAAATGTTTTAGAAACTTCTTCAAATTTTTCATTGTTCTTTTTAGAAGTTTCTTCCATCATTTGAGAAACATTTTCAAATTTCTCGACGAATCTTCGAGATACATTTTCGAATTTCTCATCGAATCTTTTGGAAACGTTCTCTAATTTATCATCATTTTTTTTAGAAGTTTCTTCAATTTTTTTAGAAGTTTTTTCAATCATTTGAGACGTTTCATCGAATCTTTTGGAAACAGTCTCGAATTTATCATCAGTTTTTTTAGAAGTTTCTTCTATCTTCACTGCTTCTTCTGCTGACTGAAAATGAAATGTCTCTGGATCATCTCCATTCTTGTTAAGAACAGTCTTTAGTCGTTCTTGGAGTATCTTCTTGGACCCGCTGCAGTCTTCATCGCGTTCTTCCAGTTGCTCACGCAACTGTTTTACTGAAAGTTGTACTAGCAGCATCTTTGGTCAGGCACACACGTACTTTTTAAATGTTCTTTCGTACGAAGGACACTACCGAACTACGCGGATGTTCCCGACGAACAATACTTTTCAAAAGTTCAAAAGTCTTTTTCAAAAGTCACTGCTGAATTTATTTGCAAATCTCACACCGGACACCAACTGTAGCGAGATTAAATAAAACGAGCGGTTCGAATTTATATAAATATATTTATTTATAGTTTACAGTTCGGTACTCTCTTATCAACTAAACTCACTCCTAAAAACGTTACATATATATAACAAAGTTACTATGTTCTAGAATATTCTGGCATTGTCCCACCTCTAATTCGTCTCATCGAAAGAACCATCGAAGACGGGCGGTATTGAAATGCCAATTCTTGTGTTCTCTAGATCTTTACTTCTAAGAATTATGACGTATCGGAGATGGGCTATTTCGTTACAGATTGAAGGAAAAGTTTTGTAGATGCCAACATAAATGTTATGATATAATAAAAGAAGTTGAAGAAGAAACCAATTATTAAAAGTAGAATAAGGAAGAATCAATTTTGTAATATTAGTGCATGGTAGATTTGGCTTAAGTTGCTGATTTCAGTTCTCTTATTTAATGCATTAGGTTGTTTCAAAATATGACAAATCTCCATAAAATGTCTCTTATTAAGGTTACGTTCTCTACAGAGAATTCTAACATCATCAAAATTCACAGTATGTTTGGTTTTGATTGCATGTTCTGCAAGGGCACAAGTATGTTTAGAAAGTTTAATGTCACTATGATGTGAAGTAAAGCGTCCTTTAAGGGAACGGCCAGTCTGACCAATATAACATGCATCACATTCAGAACAGGGTATGTGATAGACTACATTCACTTGTTCCAAAGAGGAAAGAGGTGTTTTAATTTTAGAAAACAAGTTCCTGACAGTCTTAGCATTATTGATAGCAATCTTAACCGGGATATTGTTCTGTTTGTACAATTTAATAAGCTTTTCAGTAACATATGGGAAATAGGGTAGTGGTGAGTAATGGGTGGTGGAAGTTGCAATGTTAGGAGAAAGTAGAGTACTGTTGTTAATAATATTATTAGAAATCATTCTTAGTTTATCACCATCAGGTAAATCATCAATAGAAGACCCAAAACTTGTTGAAAAACGGTATTTATTTATGAGATATGTAGGGTAAGAATTGTCAGATAGTATATTTCTGAGTAACAAAAGAGAATCCCTTTTGTTATCAGGATGTGTTAACCTATGTAGCCTATAGCTGAGTGCTTTTATAAGATTTATTTTGTATTTGAACGGATGGCAAGAATGATAGTTAAGAAACCTATTACTAGCCATAGGTTTCCTGTACCAACTTGTAGTTAGTGTATTGTCACTATTTCTAAAGACACGCATGTCTAAGAAAGGAATACTATTGTTAGAAGGATCTTCAAGTTCATAAGTAAACTGTAAGTGAGGATCAAAACCATTAAAAATCGATAAGGTAGACTCTACTTTGTCAGGGGGTAAGGCTAACAAAAGGTCATCAACATACCGTTTAACAAAAGGGATATGGAAATCTATAAGACCCAAACATTCAGATATCAAGTCATCAAGGAGAAAGTTAACAAGGATGAGAGATATGGATGAACCCATTGGTGTTTATATATAACTGTTTTGGATGGGTTGGAGTCAATAAAAGGGCTATTGGTTAACTATTTTTTATCTCTAGCTTTCAATTGTGTTTACAATTATTATCAAGAGCTGCTAAAAAAGACAAAATATCTTACAAAGTTGAACTAGAAAGAAAAAAAAACAATTTTTGTTAACTCACCAAATAAAATTAGTTTGGTAAATAAAAATTGCTGCTAATACATCTCAAAAATAATTAATATAAAAATGTCCTAATCTAATAAATGCATCTCTGAAATTTTAGTATAATTTGGAAAAGATTTTTTTTAACACAAAAACAATTGAATTTATAAATAAGTTAAAATAGCAACCAATAACAAATAAGCCTGAATGTCATAAATGCCAACTTAAAATTTTTATTTTTGACAATTATATTGCCAAAAATAAAATTTTGTTTAAAAATTCTTTTTTTTTTAGTAACAAAAAAGAAGAAGATTTATTCACCATTGATAGATGTCTGAAAAAATGTAACAAATATATGGAAAATTAAATCAAAATGTAACATTTTACAAGTTTTATACATAAATTATAAAGAAAGAATATAATTATAAATTTTGCTTAGATTTTGAATTTCTGATCTTTTGTTTAAATTATTATCACTTTTGCTAATACAAACCGCTTCCAAAAAAGTCCTTTTGAATTTATTACTTTCACTACATAAAATTTTAATGTTATCAAAATCCATAATATGGTCTTTATCGATTACATGCTCTGCCAAAGCACAAGATGGTTTTTTTTTTAATTCTGCAATCACTTTTGTGTGAAATAATGCGATTTGAAAGATTTCTTTTGGTCTCACCAACATATTCAGCCTCACACTGAGTACAACTAATGCTGTATACTAAATTCGTTTTTTCAAATTTGTCTATAGGATATTTAGTTTTGGAATATAAAGATGAAATAGTTTTGATGTTCTTTGTTGCTATTTTTATATTGTCAATAACCTTTAGTGTTTGTATTAATTTAGGTGTTAATGATGGTATAAAAGGTAGTGAATGATAATAGATGTTCTGATTGTTAGATACAATGTTTTGAGATTTAGCAAAAAATTGTGTTAAGTTATTTATATTAACAATATTAGAAAAAAGCATCCTATGTAGCATATCTGGAGGATAAGAGTTTTCAATTAGAATATTTTTTAACAATTGAAGATCTTCTTGTAGATAATCTGGATGAGAAAGTTTTAAAACACGTTCTTTTAATCCTGTCATAAGGATCATTTTCATCTTATTCGGATGATGAGAGTAATAGCTTATAAATCTATTACTACATATGGGTTTTCTGAACCATCTGGTTTTCAACGTATTGTCTGTATTTCTTACAATTCTCAAGTCAAGGAATGGTAGAGAATTATCTACCTCTTCCTCAACTGTAAACTGTATATGTTGATTATGACTGTTGAAAATGTTGACTGTTTCATGAATTTTGTGTTTAGGAAGTGCCAAAACTAAATCATCTATATATCTTTTAATAAAAGGAATGAAAAAAGTGCAATTGCTGATACAATCACTGATAACATCATCCATGACATAGCTACTTAGAATGGGTGAAAGACTAGATCCCATAGGACTACCAAAAATTTATATATTTGTATATATACAAAGCTACTATGTCAAAATGGAACTTTTCGATTTCACTCGCTAAATGTTTAAGTTTGCCTTCTCCATATGTGCCTCTTACATTCCATGTTCCTAAAAGTAAGTGTTCTTTTCGACATGTTTTCTTGTGTTTTGGTCCGGTTTTTTTTTACTCTTTTTTTCTTTATTTTATTATCGCTAACCTTTTTCTGTGCTTGTTTCGTCAACGTTATTCCAGTAGTACAGTTGGTTGCTAGTTTTTGATGTTGTTTTGACTATTGCGCCTTCTTTGTTATTCCACTTCCATTCGCTATTATTTATCCATATTTTTTTTACTCCAATCTTGACTTTATTTCTTTATTTCTTTCTTCTTGAGCAATGTTTCTAATTGTTTTCTGCATTTCTCGTTCTTTTTTGGTTGCATCTTCGTTGATATATACTTTGTACTCTTTAATTTCTTTTAACTTGTGCTTTTTTTCCATTATTTTTCTTTTTTCTTCTTGGTTTTCTAATTCAATTAGGCATGTTTTTTCGCCTAACTTGTGAGCATTCCTTATGTCAACCTCTACTTCTATGTATTGTTTGATGAAATTGTTGATTGTTCCTTTTAACCCTGCTTGCTCATGTGTGTCTATCCTTAGGCCGTTCATAATTATGTTATTTATTCGTCGGTGTTTTTCCATTACTTCCATGTTTTTTGTAATTTCTCTGAGTTCCTCCTTGATCTCTATATTTTCTTGTTTCAGTTCTGTATTTTCTTTTCTCAGCTCTCTGTTTTCCATAATGAGCTATTCTATTGTTTCCTTGCTTACTTTTTGATTTCTTTTTATTTCCTTTATGCCATCGGTGAGGTGGCTCATCATTATTAGTAATTGATCAATTTTTGTTTTCTCATATTTTTTTTCTGTAGTTTTTGTTGGTGTTCTCGAGAACTTCTTGCTCTTTCTGCAAATGTTATCTTCTTCCTCGCTGTCTTTATATCTGTCCTCTAAGGACTTCATATGCCCTCAAAAATAAACATCTAGAGGAATATACTCAAAAGTTCCTGATGGCCATTCAAAATCACTTTTGGTGCCAATTCATCGTTGAAGAAATATGTCATTAAATTTATTTCTAACACCACTAAAGATAATATATGTTTAAAAAGTGCATATTTACATATAAAAGTCGATAGGTGTCAGCATTTTTTACTTTTTTAAAACACGAACAGAAATAATTTTATTCCATAAGTGGTTTCCACTCATTATGTATATTTTATAACTTAATTTTCGCTATTTATTTTACAGGCAAATTAAATTTTTGTTTGATTATATCCAAAGCCAGAATAAATTTTCACTACTGTTCATAGATGAAGTAGATGGATTTTGTAGAAAACGATCGAACTCTGAACAAGAATTTTCACGAAGGTAAGTATCTTTAATTAAATATTCATAAATATATATATATATATATATATATATATATTATTATATATGTATATATATATATATATATATATATATATTATTATATATGTATATATATATATATATATATATATATATATATATATATATTGTTATGATGTGTTTTTTGTTTGAATGATGAGCAATGAGTATTTTTAATAATATAATATATAGGGTTTTTATCGCGGTTCTCAAAGAATTAGCTTGTAAGTACTTTTTAAAATGATCTTTATTATAACTATTATGAAACACACATATATATCTAACCTAGTCAATGTAAATTTAAAATAAACTATCTTTAAACTGATATTCTTATAAAACTAATTAAATTCTATAGACAATCTAAAATTTAAACAAACTATCTTCAAAATTGAAATTGTTATGACACTAACTAAATTATATTAACAAAATTTTGTACCTTTCTTTCACTGAATGCCTAAATGAACTATTTTCCACTAAGTATATAGATTCTAATCACCACTGAATGTCTTCGTACTTCAGTTATCCTTGTTTTTTGTGAAATTACTTTTTTCAATTATCAGCTTCTACCAATTTAAGATATATTTTTCTTCATCAGCATCTATACACCACCAACCAAACCAGCAAACAGCATTTATATTTATTCTTCTTTTCAATATACCAATATCCACTTATTATAAGTTGATTTATACTAATCTCCAACCATAATATAATTTAATTTCTTCCAATATACTTTTTTTAATCTTCAATAATCATTTGTGTATAATTATAAATGTGCATTAAATTATATGCATAATTTTTAATCTTCATTTAACTCACTATATTAAACAATTGGACTATTTGTACTTGATTCACTGACTCTAACTAACTTTCATAATAAACTGCTTGACTTCTGACTAAAAAACTTAAAAACTTCTTAAAACTCTTCTGACTGCACTATCTAAAACTTTTCTGACTAAAAACTTTCAAAAACTGCCTCTTCTGAATAAAAACTGCCATCTTGAATCCAAATCACAGGTATTTATATCTTTCGGATATTCCAGAACCATCTCGTAATAGATCATGTTCCAATTTAGTTCTATTTAATACATGTCTGAATTTTCTGGAACAAACCATTTCGCAAACATGGCCATCTCCGGAGATCCAGAGAATTCCATTCTTTTCTATTAATAATTTTGTTTACATTTAGGCTTTTCAGATCAGAATATATAATTAAATTAGTAACTTAACATTCTAATTTAATAAAATACACATTTCAAACAATATATTATTATAACCCACTTATATTCGTAAATATTCTTAAACGTCACTTCAGAGTATAAATATCTGTCAAATTTCGAGAGTATTTTTGGTTGCCTAGGCACATGGCTCACTTAAATCTATCTACCACATTATAATTACTAAAATACAACTTTTTACACTTAATTATATGCTAATTTATTAAAAATACCCTCACATAAATATATTTTTATTAAATTCTCTAGTATATAACTTATTTAAAACAACCAAATATCTAATATTATGTAGTATATAACTTATAAATTATTTTCTATAAACCGTAATCGTATCAATACCCCAAAATAATATTTAAAATAAATAATTTACTTATTATTTTTTTAAATATTAATTTTCTCATACCTTATTAAATTTAATAAATCAATTTTTTTTTTTTTATTTAAAATGTGTTAAATACATCCCTGTTCGCTGTCTATGTCAAAACAGAGAACAACGGAGCACAGTTCGGCTATTCTATGGTCAAACTGTCATGTCAAATGGAGAGAATAAAATATAACCTTAATTAAAAATATAATGGATATTGTGTTCTGTTTATTTATAGACAAAATCTAGGAATTATTTCCATTCAAAATAACTTTCATCAATATAAATTGGTAAGTTTTTCCACTTTATTATATTAGAAGACATTTTTATAGCAATTATAGTATCAATTTTGTGTCTAACCCCAAATTATGATTTTTAGGGTACAAATTAATTTCCACATATACAAAATTCAACAAGTACGATGTCAAATTGATTCAAAATAATGAAATCTACCATTTAACAAATCAAGTCTATTGAATAAAATGGATATATCAGTAAGTTATTAGTGTTATTATATTTGTGTTAAAGGTATAGAAATCATTATTCAATCTCTTCATGATATTGAAAAATGTCGTTGATATGAAATATGCCTCTTAATCTGTTCTCTGCATCTATTAACACATAACTATTTAGTCCATTCTGATTTTCAATTGTATATGGACCTTCAAACATTGGTTGTAATTTCTTACAACGGTTTTCTTTAACATTACTTTTTCTAAGTGAACGAATTAACACTAGGTCTCCTTTTTGAAATGTGATTGGTTTTTTTATATTTCGATTTTGTCTTCTGATATATTTTTCAGCTTTCCTCCTAATTCGGTTATTCACTTTCTGCATTACTTGTTCTAACATATCCTGATTATATTCACTAATCCATTTTCTGTTTCCTATATGGCCAAACATTAAATATTCTGGTACTTCCTCTGTATTCAAATTATGTGTATTATTTAAAAAATACTCTACTTGTGGTATATGTTGCTGCCAAGTTTCGTGTTGATTTTGGCACAGTATCCTTAAATATTTTATAACTTCTTTAATATATCTTTCTGCAGGATTTGCCTGAGGATGTCTGATACTTGTAAAATGAATGTTGATTCCCTTTTTCTCACAAAATGTCCGAAATTTTTGGTTGTTAAAATATGTAGCATTATCTATTATGCAATTTCTAAATGGTCCTATTTCTTCGAAAAATTGATTAATATATAATTTTAATGTTTTAACATTTGTTCTAGAGCAGGGATATAGTTTAATAAATTTTGTATATAAATCAACTATCACTAGTATATGCTTTTTTCCTGTTGGACTGAGAACTAAATTTGAAATAAAATCCATGGAAACTGTATTTAATTTTTCATATACAACATTAGATTTATATGTGTTCTGGTTTTTGAAATTCTTTTCTTTGTTTAGTTGACATATTGGGCATTGGGTAGTAATTTCTTTTGCTATACTTATGTCATTCTTTGCAAAATAATTGTCCCTAAATAGCATCCATAGCTTTCTTGAACCAATATGCATATAATTGTTATGTAAATTTTTCAATATTTTCTTTGCTAAAGTTCTAGTTATTACATATACTTCTATGCCATTTATTATTTTATAATATACCCCATCTTTCCTAAGGACTTTTTGTTTTTCACTCAAATTGATCTGATCTCTTATAATTTCTTCTTTAGAATATAATCCAGTACTTTCTACTAATTGATTTAATCCAATTTTTATTGTTCGCTGCCCTTTTTGTGATGTATTTTCTAATCTTGATAAAGCATCTGCCACTATATTGGATTTTCCAGAAATGTATTTGATTTCAAAGCAGTATTCACTAAGTATTAGACTCCACCGATGTATTCTACTGTTTCCATATTTGTTATTTAATATAGACGTTAAAGCTTGGTGATCTGTTTCTATTGTAAATTCATTACCCAACAAATAAAATCTTAATTTTGTGACACAGTGTATTATACTTGCTAGTTCTAATTCTGAAACTGAGTAACCCTTTTCATGTGGCTTTGTAATTCTTGAAATGAATTGTATTGGGTATTCGACCCCATCATGTATTTGCAATAATACCCCTGATAATCTCTCTATTGATGCATCTGTTCTTAATATGAATGGCTGTGTGTAGTCAGGATAGTATATTTTCAAATTTGACAGAAAAATGTTTTTAATTTCTTGGAATGCTAGTTCTCTTCTCTGATCCCATCTCCATTTTACACCTTTTCTCAGTAGTTCAAGTAATGGAATTTCTTTTATACTTAGATCTGGTATCATCCTTTTATAATAATTAATTATTCCAATAAATCCTCTTAAAGTTCTTAAATTGTGTGGTGTTTTATATTCCTGAATGACTTGTGTCCGTTCTGGATCCATTTCGATTCCCTTAGTGTTAAGTTTATAACCTAGATATATGACTTCTTTTTGAAAAAATGTACATTTTTCTTGATTTATTTTTAGTCCCACTTTGTCTAATCTATTTATTATAATTTTTAGGTGTTTCTCATGATCTTCAGCCGTTTTAGAAAAAATTAATATATCATCAATGTAGTGAATTACAAAATGTTCATATTGATCCAAAATATCATGAAGACATCTACATAGAGCACTGCAAGATGATTGAAGTCCAAATGGTACTACTTTGAATTGATATACTACTCCATCTATCTGAAATCCTGTATACTGTCTACTTTTTCTTTCTAGAGGTATTAACCAGAAACTATGCTGTAAATCGATTTTAGTGAAAAATGACATTCCTGTAATTCTTCCTAATATTCCATCTATACTCATTGGTGCTTCAAATTGCTTTTCCGTAATCTTGTTAATATTCCTTGCATCCAAACATAACCTGATTTCACCTGATCTTTTTCGTACTACTACTATGGGGTTAATAAAACGTGTGTCTGCCTTCTCAATGATCCCATCTTCTAACATATTATTAATTGTTTTGTTTACTTCTTCTCTGTATTTATATGGTATTGGGTATGATTTTGTTTTAAAATCTTTTTCTTCTTTAACTTTTATACTATGGATATAATTTTGTGCAATTCTATTTTCTTTATTGACAAGTCCCTTGTGTTGCTGCAATATGGAAATGACTATTGATTTATATTCTTCAGGGCAATTTAAAACTTTCATCATATCTTCTTCTTTACAAATCACATTATTCTTCAATATGTACTCATTATTCCTTGCTTCCAATTTTACGCACTCCGCCTCGTAGGCATCCATCTGCTTAAAATTTCCATTCCTTAAATATTCACTACAATAATTATTCTTTACATTCTTTTGGGACATTTCCCTATCATCAAAATACATTTCTTCTTCATAAACATCATTATTTTCTTTTAATAATATCCTATCAACTCTTATTCCTTCTTCTACCTCATCTTTCTGCATAAATTTAATTATTTGCCCTTCCAAAGTTACCATTCTTTCTTCAAAATCTATCTTTACTTTCTTCTTTTCCAATTCATCATTTCCCATTAATATATCAACACATAAATCCTTGACAATAAATCCTTGCATATTAATTTCTTTATTAAGAATATTAATTTTAAAATTGGCTAGTTTATCAATTTCACCCAACTTCTTATTATTTGCACCAATAATTTTAATTTTTGGAATCTTTATTATATCTGATAGTTTTAATGTATTAAAAATAAAATTCTCCGAGACTAAAGTACTTTCTGAACCAGTATCTATCATAATCTTAATCATTTTATTTTTGGCCAAAGCATTTATATAAATTAAATTAATAGATTCAATAATTTTATCCTCATCTAAAGAAATAAATTCAGAAGGTTTTTCATAATAGCAATGGCCTAACTTGTAATTCAGAAAGTTTACTGCACAAAATTTTGATTATTAGAATTGTCAGATTGTATCTGACCACTTGGATCTGATGTCCTATGTCTTTCCCTACTATGACTTCTACTCACATTTTCTTCCCTTGTACTATTTCGTTCCCTGTCTTCGCAGCTTCTATTCCTTCGAACACAATTTACCTGTCTGTTATAGTTAGGTCGCTCTGTATTTCTTCTATTGTTAAAATCTTGTCTATTATTATTAGTACTGTTATTAAAATGTTGTCTATTATAATTAGTATTATTATTAAAATTTTGTCTATTATAACTAGTATTATTATTAAAGTTCTGTCTATTTATATTACTGTTATTATTATTAAAATTTTGTAAATTATCACCATACCTATTATATGATTGTTTAAATTGTTGATTATCATTTTTATTATATTGAAAGTTATTATTGTTTTTTCTGTTGTTATTATTACTTGTCATATTGCCTCTTTGTATTCTTTGAATAAAATTAATAAAACTATCTATTGTTTGAATATTTTGTACAGTTACGGTTTGCACAACATCAGCATCAAAATGTCTAGATACATTTAAGACTGTTTCATCCTCTCTAAGTGGTGGTTCTAAATATTTTGCAACTGTTATCAATTTCAATGCATAATCTACCATATTTGATTTTAAATTTTGATTATACTTTCCAAAATATAGAATTTCTCTAAACTTTGCTTGCTCTAATTCACCCCAATAATAATTTAAAAATTTATTTTCAAATGTTTGAAAGTTATCTAAATCATTCTCAATACTAGCAAACCAAGTTGCTGCATTGTCATTTAATGTCATTCTAATATAATCTTTAATATCATTAATATTATTCACCAATCTTAATTTATGTTTTAAACTATTTATGTATACTCTAGGATGCAAATTTTTTATATTACCAGAGAATTTAATCCCAGTCTCATTTGTTAAATTTAAGTAAGGTCTCCCTATGTCTCTCATTTGTGAAATATCATCTATTCTCTGTTCCACATTTCTTATTTGATTACTATTTATTTGGATATTTTGTTGTATATCGTCTAATTTTTCTTCTGTGTTTCTCCTGTCTTCGTTAATTTTTACTTCTAAGTTACATTTCTGTAACTCTATTTTCTGTTCTATATCTATCTTATTATCTTGAATAATCCTCTTTACTTCTGTCCTCTCATTTTCTATCCTTTTCTTGTAGTCATTCCTTATATTTTTTATTTCATTTGCTACTTTTTTCTCTGCAGCTTCAAGTTTTTTATCCATTTGTTTTTCTATTTGTTTTACAATTTTATTATTATTATCTTCTATTTTCTTTTCTAATTTTCTATAATTCTCTTCTAATTTCTGTTCCATTTTTTTCATGTCTTCTTTGACTTCTTTTGAATTCTCTTCCAATTTTTTTATGTCTTCTTTGACTTGTTTTGAATTCTCTTCCAATTTTTTTATGTCTTCTTTGACTTCTTTTGAATTCTCTTCCAATTTTTTTATGTCTTCTTTGATTTCTTTTGAATTCTCTTCCATTTTTTTCGTATTCTCTTCCATTGTCTTGTTCATCTGCATCATTAATGACATCAAAGCTGCCATATTGACATTTTCCTCTCTTTCTGGATTCATTTCTGCAGTATCTTGTGGAGCTTGAACTAAACTCTCCTCTTGTATAGGTTGTGTTTCTACTTCCACATCTTCTTCATTCTTTTTGCTTCTTGTACCTTTCTTTCCTTGAGACATTTTGAGACTTTACTTGTTCAAATATAATTAAAAATAAAATCTATAATTTTTCCTTTCTACTGATGATTAATTTAATTATATGAGAGCACTTATCTTCCCAAACTAATTCTTTTAAATAGAGAGCCACCGCGTTGGGTGCCAAATTGTTATGATGTGTTTTTTGTTTGAATGATGAGCAATGAGTATTTTTAATAATATAATATATAGGGTTTTTATCGCGGTTCTCAAAGAATTAGCTTGTAAGTACTTTTTAAAATGATCTTTATTATAACTATTATGAAACACA